>NC_080382.1:23291468-23505220 GCF_014773155.1 Arachis stenosperma | reverse complement strand
AGTATGGGTAAGAAAAGGAAAGTTTGAAAAAAATTGATTTGAAAACAAAATTGTGGTCCCCCCACCTTTCTGGCGTTAAACGCCCAGAATGGCACCCATTCTGGCGTTTAACGCCCAATTGTTGCCCCTTTTGGGCGTTTAACGCCAGCCAGGTTGCCCTGGCTGGCGTTAAACGCCAGAAAGCCTTTATCACTGGGCGTTTTTCTAAACGCCCAGGATGCTGCACACCTGTCGTTAAACGCCCAGAATGGTGCCCATTCTGGCGTTTAACACCCAAAATGGCACCATTCCTGGCGTTAAACGCCCAGAATGGTACCCATTCTGGCGTTTAACGCCCAAAATGCCCCTTACTGGCGTTTTTTCGCCAGTAAGCTTTTTCTCTTTTTGAGCTGATCCTTCTGTAACTCTGTGAATTCCTTCATTTTTGATACTGCCTCTGTAAAAACAAATCATATAGCCTCCTAATGACTGGGTTGCCTCAGCAAGCGCTTCTTTACTGTCTTTAGCTGGACCTTTACTGAGACTCACTCAAGTCTCAGTTTTGAGCATTCCTGCTCAAATTGCTTTCAAGATAATGCTTGATTCTCTGTCCATTAACAATGAACTTTTTGTCAGAATCAATATCCTGAAGCTCAAACATGTCCATATGGTGACACTCCTGTGATCACATACGGACCCCTCCACCGGGATTTGGTTTTTCTGGAAACAATTTGAGCCTGGAGTTGAAGAGCAGAACTTTTGTTCTGGCTCAAAGACTCTGGTTGACAACTTCTTGTCATGCCACTTCTTTGCCTTTTCTTATAAATTTTTGCATTTTCAAAGGCATTGAGTCTGAACTCCTCTAGCTCATTTAACTGGAGCATCTTTTTCACCAGCTAACTGAGCATCCGTGTTTAGGAATCTGGTTGCCAGTAGGCTTATGTTCCAGTTCCACGGGCAGATGACAGGACTTCCCATACACCAGTTGGTTTGGAGAGGTTCCTATAGGAGTCTTGAATGCTGTTCTGTATGCCCACAGAGCATTATCCAAGCTCTTTGTTAGAGACTTCAGCTTGCCCATTGTCTGTGGATGATACGGAGTTGCCACTTTATGGCTAATTCCATGTCTAACCATAGCAGAGTGTAGCTGTCTATTGCAGAAATGAGAGCCCCCATCACTGATTAGTACTCTGGGAACACCAAATCTGCTGAAGATGTGTTTCTGGAGGAATTTTAGCACGGTCTTGGTATCATTAGTGGGGGTAGCAATTGCTTCTACCCACTTAGTTACATAGTCCACCGCCACCAGAATGTAAGTGTTTGAGTATGATGGTGGGAATGGCCCCATGAAGTCAATTCCCATACATCAAACAATTCTATCTCTAATATCCCTTGTTGAGGCATGGCATATCCGTGAGGCAGGTTAACCAGCTCTTTGGCAACTGTCACAGTTACGCACAAACTCTCGGGAATCTTTATAGAGAGTAGGCCAGTAGAAGCCACACTGGAGGACTTTAGTGGCTGTTCGCTCACTTCCAAAATGTCCTCCATACTGTGATCCATGGCAATGCCATAGGATCTTTTGTGCTTCTTCTCGGGTACACATTGCGGATCACTCGTCAGCACATCTCTTAAAGAGATATGGTTCATCCCAGAGGTAGTACTGCATCTGAAATTAATTCTTTCTTTGCACACTGCTGTACTCCTTGGGTATGAACATCACAGCTTTATAATTGCAATATCTGCAAACCATGAAGCTTCCTGAATGGCAAAGAGTTGCTCATCTGGGAAAGTCTCAGATCTCAGTAGAAGGGAGGGACGCCCCAGCTACTGGTCCTATTCGGGACAGATGATCAGTGGTGCACGAAATTGTGATCACTACAACTTCGCACAACTAACCAGCAAGTGCACTGGGTCGTCCAAGTAATACCTTACGTGAGTAAGGGTCGATCCCACGGAGATTGGTGGTATGAAGCAAGCTATGGTCACCTTGTAAATCTCAGTCAGGCAGACTCAAATGGGTATAGTGATAAACGAATAAAGCATAAAGATAAGATAGAGATACTTATGTATATCATTGGTGAGAGCTTCAGATAAGCGAATGAAGATGCCTTCCCTTCCGTCTCTGCTTTCCTACTGTCTTCATCCAATCCTTCTTACTCCTTTCCATGGCAAGCTTATGCAAGGGTTCACCGTTGTCAGTGGCTACCTCCCATCCTCTCAGTGGAAATGTTCAACGCACCCTGTCACGGCACGGCTATCCATCTGTCGGTTCTCGTTCAGGCCGGAATAGAATCCAGTGATTCTTTTGCGTCTGTCACTAACGCCCCGCCTGCTAGGAGTTTGAAGCACGTCACAGTCATTCAATCATTGAATCCTACTCAGAATACCACAGACAAGGTTAGACCTTCCGGATTCTCTTGAATGCCGCCATCAGTTCTCGCCTATACCACGAAGATTCCGGTTAAAGAATCCAAGAGATAAACACTAGAGCCTTGTTTGCTTGTAGAACAAAAGTGGTTGTCAGTCACTTTGTTCATAAGTGAGAATGATGAGTGTCACATAATCATCACATTCATCAAGTTCTTGAGTGCGAATGAATATCTTGGACAAAGAACAAGCGAATTGAATAGAAGAACAATAGTAATTGCATTAATACTCGAGGTACAGCAGAGCTCCAAACCTTAATCTATGGTGTGTAGAAACTCCACGTTGAAATACATAAGAACAAGGTCTAGGCATGGCCGTGAGGCCTCCAATGATCTAAGAACTAGGTGTCCAAAGATGATCAAAGGATCTAAAAATAATCCAAAGATGAAAAAACAATAGTAAAAGGTCCTATATAGAGAACTAGTAGCCTAGGGTGTACAGAGATGAGTAAATGACATAAAAATCCACTTCCGGGCCCACTTGGTGTGTGCTTGGGCTGAGCAATGAAGCATTTTTTTCGTGTAGAGACTCTTCTTGGAGTTTAAACGCCAGCTTTTATGCCAGTTTGGGCGTTTAATCCCATTTGGTGCCAGTTCCGGCGTTTAACGCTGGAAATTCTGTAGGTGACTTTGAACGCCGGTTTGGGCCATCAATCTTGGGCAAAGTATGGACTATCTATATTGCTGGAAAGCCCAGGATGTCTAATTTCCAACGCCGTTGAGAGCGCGCCAATTGGGCTTCTGTAGCTCCAGAAAAATCCACTTCGAGTGCAGTGAGGTCAGAATCCAACAGCATCTGCAGTCCTTTTCAGTCTCTGAATCAGATTTTTGCTCAGGTCCCTCAATTTCAGCCAGAAAATACCTGAAATCACAGAAAAACACACAAAACTCATAGTAAAGTCCAGAAAAGTGAATTTAGCTAAAAACTAATAAAAATACTAAGAACTCAACAAAAACTAAAACTAAAACATACTAAAACAATGCCAAAAAGCGTATAAATTATCCGCTCATCAATCAGCTACTTGGTTCTCTGTCCCTTTCTGTCTCTTATTTCTATATCAAACTCTTGCAGAAGCAACACCATCTTATCAGCCTGGGTTTTGAATCCTGCTTTGTGAGTAAGTATTTAAGAGCAGCATGGTCAGTGTACACAATCACTTTGGATCCTACTAGATAAGATCTAAACTTGTCAATGGCATAAACCACTGCAAGTAATTCTTTTTTGTGGTTGTGTAATTCTGCTGGCATTTGAACACGGCTAGCATAATAAATGACGTGCAGAAGCTTATTATGCCTCTGTCCCAACACTGCACCAATGGCATGATCACTGGCATCACATATTAACTCAAATGGCAATGTCCAATCTGGTGCAAAGATGATGGTGCTGTGACCAGCTTAGCTTTCAGGGTCTCAAACGCCTGCTGACATGTGTGTCAAACACAAATGTGTCAGCAGCTAGCAGGTTACTCAAAGGTTTTGCAATTTTTGAAAAATCCTTTATAAACCTTCTATAAAATCCTGCATGCCCCAGAAAGCTTCTGATTGCCTTAACATTAGCAGGTGGTGGTAATTTTTCAATTACCTCTACCTTTGCCTTATCCACCTCTATTCCCCTGCTTGAAATTTGTGCCCAAGGACAATTCCTTCAGTCACCATAAAGTGACATTCTCCAGTTTAAACCAGGTTAGTCTCTTGGCACCTTTTCAGGACAAGTGATAGGTGGTTAAGACAGGAGTTGAATGAGTCTCATATACTGAAAGTCATCCATGAAGACTTCCAGAAATTTCTCTACCATATCTGAGAAGATAGAGAGCATGCATCTGAAAGGTTGCAGGTGCATGCACAGACCAAAAGGCATCCTCCTATAGGCAAACACGCCAGAAGGGCAAGTAAATGCTGTTTTCTCTTGGTCCTGGGGATCTACTGCAATTTGGTTGTAGCCTGAATAGCCATCCAAAAAGCAGTAGTAGTCATGACCAGCTAGTTTCTAGCATTTGGTCTATGAATGGTAAAGGAAAATGATCCTTTCTGGGCTGTATTGAGCCTTCTGTAGTCAATACACATACGCCACCCTGTGACTGTCTTGTAGGAACCAGTTCATTTTTTCATATGAACCACTGTCATGCCTCCCTTTTTGGGACAACTTGGACAGGGCTCACCCAGGGGCTATCAGAAATAGGATAAATAATCCCAGCCTCTAGTAATTTAGTGACCTCTTTCTGCACCACCTCCTTCATGGCTGGATTTAGCCTCCTCTGTGGTTGGACCACTGGTTTGGCATTATCCTTCAACAGGATCTTGTGCATGCATCTAGCTGGGCTAATGCCCTTAAGATCACTTATGGACCACCCAAGAGCTGTCTTGTGTGTCCTTAGCACTGAATCAGTGCTTCCTCTTCCTGTGGATTCAAAGCAGAGCTTAATCACTGGAAAGTGTCACCCTCTCCCAGAAATGCGTACTTCAGGGATGGTGGTAGAGGTTTGAGTTCAGGTTTGGGAGGTTTATCCTCCTCCTGAGGAATTTTCGAAAATTCCTTTGCTTCCTCTAGTTCTTCTTGATCAGGTTGAGCATCTTTGAAGAGTCCTCAAGCTCTGATTCTAGGCTTTCATATTGATCTCTTCAGAGAGTCAATAATGTCAGCGCCCATGCAGTCATTTGGTGTGTCTGGATGCTGCATGGCTTTTACAGCATTCAACTTGAACTCATCCTCATTGACTCTCAGGGTTACTTCCCCTCTTTGTACATCAATGAGAGTTCGTCCAGTTGCTAGGAAAGGTCTTCTTAGAATGAGAGTTGCACTCTTGTGCTCCTCCATTTCCAGCACCACAAAGTCAGTTGGAAAGGCAAAGGGCCCAACCTTGACAATCATGTCCTCTATTATGCCTGATGGATGTTTAATGGAGCCATCAGCAAGTTGGAGGCATATCCTGGTTGGTTTGACTTCTCCAGTCAACCCAAGCTTTCTGATAGTGGATGCAGGTATTAGATTGATGCTTGCTCCAAGATCACATAGGGCTGTCTTGGTGCAAGCGCCCTCTAATGTGCATGGTATCATAAAGCTTCCAAGATCTTGAAGCTTTTCTGGTAAGCTTTTCAGAATGACTGCACTGCATTCTTCAGTGAGAAACACTTTTTCAGTTTCTCTCCAATCCTTCTTATGACTTAAGATCTCTTTCATGAACTTAGCATAAGAAGGTATTTGCTCAAGTGCCTCTGCAAACGGAATCTTTATTTCAAGAGTCCTTAGATAGTCTGCAAAGCGAGCAAATTGCTTATCCTGTTCCGCTTTGCGGAGTTTCTGAGGATAAGGCATCTTGGCTTGATATTCTTCAACCTTAGATGCTGCAGGTTTATTCCTTACAGAAGTGGTTTGAAGAAGCCTTGTTAGAGGGATTACTGTCAGCACTCTCAGGTGTCTGATCTCCCCTTGGCGTCTGAACGCCAGGAATGGGTGAAGATTGGGCGTTAAACGCCAACTTCTCCCCCTTTTCTGGCGTTTGAATGCCAGAACTGGGCAAGGAATGGGCGTTTAACGCCAGCTTTCCTTCCCTTTCTGGCGTTTGAACGCCAACAACATTCCTCTCTGGGCTCTTACTGTCCTCAGAGGGATTTGAACATTGGGTTGGTTATCCTCTGTCAATTGTTCCTTGTTTGGCTTTTTGCTCTTTTGAGCAGTGGTATTCAGTGTTTTCCCACTCCTCAGTTGAACTGCTTGACATTCTTCTGTTATCTGTTTAGATATTTGCTGTTTTGCTTGATTCAACTGCAGTTCTATGTTCTTGTTAGCGACCTTAGTATCATGGAGCATTTCTTTAAATTCTGCTAACTGTTCTTTCATCAGGAGCAATTGTTGATTAAGCTCATTCATCTGTTCTTGAAGATTAGGATCAGTGACTAATGCCATGACTTCCTCTTTTGGAACAAACTCATTGCTAGAATATAAGTATTGGTTTCTAGCAACAGTGTCTATAAGCTCTTGAGCTTCTTCAATTGTTTTCCTCATGTGTATAGATCCACCAGCTGAGTGGTCTAAAGACATCTGAGCTTTTTCTGTAAGCCCATAGTAGAAGATGTCTAACTGTACCCACTCTGAAAACATTTCAGAGGGGCATTTTCTAAGCATACCTCTATACCTCTCCCAGGCATTATAAAGGGATTCATTATCCTCTTGTTAAAGCCTTGGATGTCCAGCCTTAGCTGTGTCATCCTCTTTGGAGGGTAAAATGATTCAGGAATTTGTCTGACAACTGTTTCCATGTCTTTATGCTTGCTGTAGGTTGGTTATTTAACCACCTTTTAGCTTGATCTTTTACAGCAAATGGAAACAATAATAGTCTGTAGACATCCTGATCTACCTCTTTATCATGTACTGTGTCAGCAATTTGTAAGAACTGTGCCAGAAACTCAGTAGGTTCTTCCTGTGGAAGACCGGAATACTGGCAATTTGCTGCACTATGATAATGAGTTGAGGATTTAGCTCAAAGCTGCTTGCTTTGATGGGAGGTGTACAGATGCTACTCCCATATGCAGCTGTAATGGGGTTAGCATATGACCCCAGTCCTTTTGGACTGATCAATCCCTCTTAGGTCCATAATGGACAAAAGGGAAATGATAATGGTTGTAAACAGATAAATTTTGTTTTTTTTTTTGAATTAAACGAATAAATAAAATAAAATAAAAGGAAATTAAGATAAAAAAAATTCGAAAATCAAAAAGAAAATAAAATCAAAGCAAATTGAGAACTGAATCAATTAGTTAATTAAAAAGATTTGAAAACAGCAATTAAAAGATATGATTGAAAAAATTTTTATGAAAAGATTTGATTTTTGAAAAGAGGAAAGAGAAAAACAACAAAAAGACACCAAACTTAAAATTTTTAGAAAATCAAACACTAATTTTTTGAAAATTTTAAAGGAAAAACACAAAGAGGACACCAAACTTAGAATTTTTACGGATCAAAAAGGGACTAAAGACATGCAAATTCGAAAATTAGAAGAAAAAAGAACAACAGCATGCAATTGACACCAAACTTAGAATATGAAACTAGACTCAACTAAAAGACTCTAAACCAATAAAAACAAAACAGTCCTAATCTAAGCAACAAGATAGCCGTCAGTTGTCCAAACTCGAACAATCCCCGGCAACGCGCCAAAAACTTGGTGCACGAAATTGCAATCACACTTTTGCAATCCCGCACAACTAACCAGCAAGTGCACTGGGTCGTCCAAGTAATACCTTGCGTGAGCAAGGGTCGATCCCACGGAGATTGTCGGCCTGAAGCAAGCTATGGTTATCTTGTAAATCTTAGTCAGGATATCAGAAATTATCAGGATTGATTGTGAAAAGCAAAAGAACATGAAATAAGTACTTGTTATGCAATAGTGGAGAATAGGTTGAGGCTTTGGAGATGCTCCATCTTCTGAATCTCTGCTTTCCTACTGTCTTCTTCATCAAACACGCAAGGCTCCTTCCATGGCAAGCTGTATGTAGGGTTTCACCGTTGTCAGTGGCTACCTCCCATCCTCTCAGTGAAAACGTTCCTATGCTCTGTCACAGCATGGCTAATCATCTGTCGGTTCTCGGTCAGGCCGGAATAGAATCCATTGATTCTTTTGCGTCTGTCACTAACACCCCGCCTGCTAGGAGTTTGAAGCACGTCACAGTCATTCAATCATTGAATCCTACTCAGAATACCACAGACAAGGTTTAGACCTTCCGGATTCTCTTGAATGCCGCCATCAGTTCTAGCTTATACCACGAAGATTCTGGTTAAGAAATCCAAGAGATATCTACTGAATCTAAAGTAGAACAGAGGTGGTTGTCAGGCACATGTTCATAGTTGAGAATGATGATGAGTGTCACGGATCATCACATTCATCCGGGTTAAGAGCAAGTGATATCTTAGAATGGAAGCAAGCATGATTGAATAAGAAACAGTAGTAATTGCATTAATCCATCAAGACACAGCAGAGCTCCTCACCCCCAACCATGGGGTTTAGAGACTCATGCCGTGGAAAGTACACAAAGAAAACGTGTAAAGTGTCATGAGGTACAGATACAATGTCAAAAGATCCTAAACTAGTATCCTAAGGTTTACAGAAATGAGTAAATGACAGAAAAATCCACTTCCGGGCCCACTTGGTGTGTGCTTGGGCTGAGCATTGAAGTATTTTCATGTAGAGACCTTTTCTGGAGTTAAACGCCAGCTTTCATGCCAGTTTGGGCGTTTAACTCCAAGTTTTATGCCAGTTCCAGCGTTAAACGCTGGAATTTCTGAGGCTGATTTGCCACGCCGGTTTGGGCCATCAAATCTTGGGCAAAGTATGGACTATCATATATTTCTGGAAAGCCCAGGATGTCTACTTTCCAATGCCGTTGAGAGCGCGCCAATTGGGCTTCTGTAGCTCCGGAAAATCCACTTCGAGTGCAGGGAGGTCAGAATCCAACAGCATCTGCAGTCCTTTTCAGTCTCTGAATCAGATTTTTGCTCAGAACCTTCAATTTCAGTCAGAAAATACCTGAAATCACAGAAAAACACACAAACTCATAGTAAAGTCCAAAAAAGTGAATTTTAACTAAAAACTACTAAAAATATACTAAAAACTAACTAAAAGATACTAAAAACATACTAAAAACAATGCCAAAAAGGGTACAAATTATCCGCTCATCAGTAATCCACTGTCCTCTGCCCAGTTTTCATTTTCCTCTTCAAATTCGAATTTAGTTTGGGTTTTGAGAAACCTTGTGATTTTGATTGTTTAGGAGTGCTCTAGTATGAGCCATGGGTGATATTCATCACAAACTTCAGTGGGTTAAGGTAAGAAATCCTCCAACCCTTGTGATTTGTCATTTTATCAGTCCTAGGTTGATGTATGTATGTAATATTGGTTATGTTAGTGCATTTGATGGTTTTGGTGCACAATTGGGAGATTGGTGTTGCTTGAGGAGCTTTGGTAAGGCTTGGGGCTAAGGTTGGTGGAGACTTCCAAAGAAGAGGCTCAATTGATTTGGCTACAAGAGGTACAGTTTAAGTTTCATTTAAGTACCGTGTGGTGTGATGAGAATTCCTAGGCTAGATGCCCCTAGGATTAAGTTTGGATTGTGTAAATGGTTAGTGCTAATATGCATAGTTGGTATGTAATGTGAATTAATGATTGGGTTGAGAATTGTGTGGCCTTGTATGCTTGGTGTAATGAAAATCTGATGTTTTGGGTAATGAGTATTGATTTGTGATTTATGCATTTAAATTGTGAAATTGGGCTGGAGGCCGTACCGGCCGGAAAGAGGTAAGGAAGGTAAGTTGATGTGTGCATTGTATGATGACACAAGTGATTGGATGAATTCCAGATAATGAATATATGAATGATTGGGTTGGTTATTGAATATTGAGATTTGAGGAGTTGAAGTGTGGAAATTGGTAATTTTGGGTGAAATTGTATAGATGAAGTATGTTGGATTTTGGTTGAGATATATTATGTGGTCATGTATGTGAGTATGATTATTGATGCCTTGATGGTATAATAATGCATGAGAGATGTGTATGTTGTGATATATGCTTGAGGAATGATTAAGGTTGATTTGGGGGTGAAACCACGTGATAGTGAGTATGACATTGATTATGTATAATGATGGTTGATTGGAAATAGTATTGTTGGAAATTGGGATGAGGAAGTATGTATGACATGTTAATGTGTTTGTAATTTAGCCATTTGTTTGAAATGGGTAAAAATGGTTATATGGCGGTTTTGTGAATTGTGGTAAAGTGTTAATGTATGAGTTGAGA
Organism: Arachis stenosperma; assembly: GCF_014773155.1. Lineage (NCBI taxonomy): Eukaryota > Viridiplantae > Streptophyta > Magnoliopsida > Fabales > Fabaceae > Arachis > Arachis stenosperma. The sequence goes on along the minus strand of NC_080382.1, from coordinate 23,495,029 downwards.
AGGCTTGGTGTTGATTTTGGTATATTTTGATTGGTTTCAAAAAGGGTTGAAATTGGCATGTTTTGGTTGATTTTGAAAAGAGTTGAAAATGACTTGTTTTGAAAATGGCACTTTGTGGTTTTATATGAAAACATGGTTTTTGGGCATACTTTGACGGGACATAACATGGACTATGGATCTCTGTTTTGTGCCAAATCTATTTAGAAATGAAATTGGATCCGGGATGTCCATGCCGTTCGAAGAACGGGTGAAAAACGATTTAAAATGAGGAAGTTATGTCCGTCGGAAGATTGGGGGTTGAATCTGTGAATTCTGTAGCTTTTAACTTAGAAATTTTTTTAGCAGAATGACCCTCCACGCGTAGGCGCACTTGGCGCGTACGCGTCGTTCTTCGAGAAGGCACCATCCACGCGAGCGCGTGGTGTGCGCGTGCGCGTCGATGCGCTGCACCCAATGCCCAGCCATTTTCCCGAGAGTTGTGCCAATTTTGTGCCTGGGGCACAAATGCACCCACGCGTATGCGTGGCTGACGCTTACGCGTCGTCTGGCTGTGTTTCAATCCGCGCGTCCGCGTGTATGACGCATACGCGTCGATGAGCTTTGTGGGCATCCACGCGTGCGCGTGGAGTACGCGTACGCGTGGCCCTTCTTTCATGCCAAAGTTGATTTTTGAGTTCTAAAAGCCAAATCTCATACTTCTAAGCCTCCGATCTCACCCCTTATGTATTAAATCATTATGATATGCTTAGTAATGAAAGGAACTAGGGGATGTGGTAACTTGCGAGTGAAGCAAGGGGAAAAGTTATGATCAATGGTGATCAACGATGATTATATGATATATGGAGGATGACGGTAGGAGTACCGTGTATGAGATGAGCCGAAGGGCTATATCTATTGATAAATGGCTGGTTCTTGATTGAACCATGAGCCGGATGGCTGAGTTATTGCCAGGTCACGGCAAAGCCATTATTGATTATGGCTGAGTATAAATGCATATATGATTAATGAATGAATGTGTTGAATGGATAATAATGGAAAATGTTGAAATGTGATGTGTAACCCCGGGTAGTAGGCAGTGGCGTTATCCACTTGCTCCGGGTATGAGACGGAAAATGATGTTTATAAATGAGTTAATTATGGAGTTTGAATGAATGTAACCCTGATACCTGGGTAGTAGTAAGGGTTGGGGTTCGTCCCACTTGCTCCGGGTTAGTGTTTGAGACTTGATAACAATGAGGATTGATAATATGAATTGAGATTGAATGAATATATGCTTAAGATACCTGGGCAGTAGCAAGGGTTGTAGTTCGTCCCGCTTGTTCCGGGTTAATGCTTAAGATACCTGGGTAGTAGCAAGGGTTGTGGTTCGTCCCACTTGCTCCAGGTCAGAGATTGTGACACCTGGGTAGTAGCGGCAGTAGTGGTGAATCCACTCGCTCCAGGTTGAGCTGTTAAACACCCGCCTGGGTAGTAGCCGCAGTAGTGGTTGTTCCACTGGCTCTGGGCTGAGCGGGTAGTAGCAAGGGGGTTGTAGCTCAAACCTACTTGCTCCGCAAGGGTGTTTCTGTCCAATGGTTAGCTACCAGGACATGTCGGGTTGGCTATATAACCGACAGATAATATCATCAGCCATAGGGCAGGCATACATCATTTGCATATGTTTGAATTGTTTGGGTTTGCCTATTTGTTTTGGATTTCTATATCATATATGCTATATTACCTGATTATGTGCTACTTGTTCTACTTGTACATTATTTGTGTATTACTTGTGTATTGCTTGTGTTTGTACAACTGAGAGATCCCTCATGTTGGTGTCGGTGGATGTTGAGGGCTGTTCTTGATGAGATGAATTGATGATGCGATTGCATGATGATGATGATTTTTGAATGAGATAATTTGAGCCCCCTGGGTAGACGCAGTGATGTGATTTCACTAGCTCCAGGCGAGGGTATGATGTATTGATATAGAGTTACTGAGGCAGAACAACTGGTGATAGTTTTGCTTATGATTCTGAGTCTGAATTCATGGAAGAATCAGCGAGTTGGAAAACATGTGTAACATGAACTAGATTTAGTATCCCCTTACAACAGATGCCTATTCATGGATTAGTGAGAATCTAGGCTGGATACTTGGTGAAAAGGAGTTTAGGATGCTTAGTGAGTTTTTATTGCAGTGCATTGTATTTATTTGGCACTTTTACCGTATTGGGAACCCATGGGCCCGGGGTTCTCATTCCGTATATATCTCTTGTTTTTCAGATACAGGTTCAGGTACTCAGAAGTGAGCTGCGGTTCGTCTGAGAGATGGCGAAGATATTTATTTTTCCTACTTTATGTTTTGCTTAGAATCTCTCCACCTTTGTTTTGAAAAGATTATATTATGTGTTGAACTCTTTTGGAACTTGCCTATAGAGGCTCTTATGTTTCCTTTGGGAGAGATTAGGATGTACTGTTGTCAGTTACTTTCATACTGTACCCTAGCCGGCCTAAACTTCACGGGTCGCGACTAGTGGCTATATATATATATATATATATATATATATATATATCCATATGTTATCTATCTCTCAATCTCCTTTATGCCTTGTCCGCATATCACTTTCGGTTTCACAGTTTAACTTTTCGTTGTCGAAACGTGAGTGATACGTCTTCGTGATTTTATTTCTACTCTTTCAGGCTTCTCGATTAATACTCCTTTCGAAATTACCTATATTCATATATATAAAAAAATCCACCTGAGAGTCGTACCACCGTAATATCATTGACTTATGACTCGAGCATAAGAATTTGAATATTAGGGTGTTACATTATGGTATCAGAGCAGTTCGTCCTCGTGAGCTGGTGCACGAAATTGCAATAACACTTTTGCAATCCCGCACAACTAACCAGCAAGTGCACTGGGTCGTCCAAGTAATACCTTGCGTGAGCAAGGGTCGATCCCACGGAGATTGTCGGCTTGAAGCAAGCTATGGTTATCTTGTAAATCTTAGTCAGGATATCAGAAATTATCAGGATTGATTGTAAGAAGTAAAAGAACATGAAATGGTTACTTGTATTGCAGTAATGGAGAATAGGTTGAGGTTTGGAGATGCTCCATCTTCTGAATCTCTGCTTTCCTACTGTCTTCTTCATCAAACACGCAAGTCTCCTTCCATGGCAAGCTCATGTAGGGTTTCACCGTTGTCAATGGCTACCTCCCATCCTCGCAGTGAAAGCTAATGCACGCACTCTGTCACAGTACTGCCAATCACCGGTTTGGTTCCCTCCCCTACCGGAATAGAATCCCTCTTTTGTGTCTGTCACTAACGCCCAGTAGGTTACAGGTTTGAAGCACGTCACAGTCATTCAATCATTGAATCCTACTCAGAATACCACAGACAAGGTTTAGACCTTCCGGATTCTCTGAATGCTGCCATCAGGTCCTGCCTATACCACGAAGATTCCGATTAAAGAACCCAAGAGATAACTACTCAATCTAAGATAGAACAGAGGTGGTTGTCAGGCACGTGTTCATAGTTGAGAATGATGATGATTGTCACGGATCATCACATTCATCCGGATTAAGAACAAGTGTTATCTTAGAATGGAAGCAAGCATGATTGAATAAGAAACAGTAGTAATTGCATTAATCCATCAAGACACAGCAGAGCTCCTCACCCCCAACCATGGGGTTTAGAGGCTCATACTGTGGAAAGAAACGTGTACAAAATGTTATGAGGTCATAAGGTACGGATACAATGTCAAAAGATCCTATAAGTAGTAAACTAGTGTCCTAAGGTTTACAGAAATGAGTAAATGACAGAAAAATCCACTTCCGGGCCCACTTGGTGTGTGCTTGGGCTGAGCAATGAAGAAATTTCGTGTAGAGACCTTTTCTGGAGTTAAACGCCAGCTTTCATGCCAGTTTGGGCGTTTAACTCCAAATTTTATGCCAGTTCCGGCGTTTAACGCTGGAATTTCTGTAGGTGACTTTGAGCGCCGGTTTGGGCCATCAAATCTTGGGCAAAGTATGAACTATTATATATTGCTGGAAAGCCCAGGATGTCTACTTTCCAATGCTGTTGAGAGCGCGCCAATTGGGCTTCTGTAGCTCCAGAAAATCCACTTCGAGTGCAGGGAGGTCAGAATCCAACAGCATCTGCAGTCCTTTTCAGTCTCTGGATCAGATTTTTGCTCAGGACCCTCAATTTCAGTCAGAAAATACCTGAAATCACAGAAAAACACACAAACTCATAGTAAAGTCCAGAAAAATGAATTTTAATTAAAAACTAATAGAAATATACTAAAAACTAACTAAAAGATACTGAAAACATACTAAAAATAATGCCAAAAAGCATACAAATTCCGCTCATCACAACACCAAACTTAAATTGTTGCTTGTCCCCAAGCAACTGAAAATCAAAATAGGATAAAAGAAGAGAATATACTATAGACTCCAAAATATCAAAGAAACATAGCTCCAATTAGATGAGCGGGACTAGTTGCTTTTTGCCTCCGAACAGTTTTGGCATCTCACCCTATCCTTTGAAGTTCAGAATGATTGGTATCTATAAGATTTCAGAGCTCAGATAGTGTTATTGATTCTCCTAGTTAAGTATATTGATTCTTGAACATAGCCAGTGTATGAGTCTTGGCTGTGGCCCAAAGCACTCTGTCTTCCAGTATTACCACCGGATACATACATGCCACAGACACATAATTGGGTGAACCTTCTTAGATTGTGACTCAGCTTTGCTAAAGTCCCCAATTAGAGGTGTCCAGGGTTCTTAAGCACACTCTTGTTGCCTTGGATCACACTTTTATCTCCTTCTCTTTTTTTTTTCTTTTCTTTTTCTTTTCGAATTTTTTTTTCACTGCTTTTCTTGCTTCAAGAATCAATTTGGTGATTTTTCAGATCCTCAATAACAGTTCTCTTTCTCCTCATTCTTTCAAGAGCCAACAATTTTAACATTCTTAAAACAACAAATTCAAAAGACATATGCACTGTTCAAGCATTCATTCAGAAAACAAAAAGTATTGTCACCACATCAAACTAATTCAACTAGTTTCAGAGATAAATTTCGAAACCCTGTACTTCTTGTTCTTTTGTGATTAAAGCATTTTTCTTTTAAGAGAGGTGATGGATTCATAGGACATTCATAGCTTTAAGGCATAAACTTTATTAATTTTATTAATTAAGAACAAGACTCAAATATAGATATAAGATGAGACTAAAAATAATAAATAAAAATAAAAAAAAAACGAAAAATAATAGGCTCCTAATGATAGAGGTTTTCACAGAGTTAGAACTCAACAACCTTGATTTTGAGAAGTGGATGCTCCCTCAGCTTGAGAGGAGAGCTTTTGGCGTTTCATCTCTTGAATTTCACGCCCCTGCTTCTCTTGTTCTTTCCATTGTCTTCTTGGTGATTGGATGTTCTATGGGTATGAATTCATCTTCTTCTATCTTCACCCCAGCCTCTTTACAGAGCAAGGAGATCAAGCTTGGGTAAGCCAATTTGGTTACAGTGGAATTCCTATTTGCAATTGTGTAGATCTCACAAGCAATCAGATGATGGACCTCCACCTCTTTTCCAAGCATAATGCAATGGATCATCACTGCTCTCTTGATGGTGACCTCAGAACGGTTGCTAGTGGGCAATATGGAACGCCCAATAAAGTCTAGCCAACCTCTTGCAATTGGTTTGAGGTCTCCCCTCTTGAGTTGGTTTGGGACACCCTTAGAATTGGTTATCCACTTAGTTCCAGGGAGGCATATGTCCTCTAGAACTTGATCCAACCCCTTATCTACTCTCACCATCCTCTTATTAAAGGAATCAGGATCATCTTGCAGTTGAGGCAACTTGAAGATTTCTCTTATTTTGTCCAGATGGAAGTATATAACTTTCCCTCTGACCATGGTTCTATAGGTATGGTAAGCAGTTCCAGTCATTCTCTGCTTATCTGTTAGCCACAGATTTGAGTAGAATTCCTGAACCATGTTCCTTCCAACCTTTGTTTCAGGATTGGTTAGAACTTCCCATCCTCTGTTTCGAATTTGCTCTTGGATCCCCGGATATTCATCTTCTTTCAGATCAAATTTAACTTCCGGGATCACTGACCTCAGACCCATTATTTTATGATAATGGTCTTCATGTTCTTTGGTTAAGAACTTCTTCATTCCAAAGATTCTTTGGATTATTCTCTTTCTTGCCTCTTAAATTGGTTTGTTTTCCCTTAGGAGCCATGATATTGATGAATCTTGGCTTAGTGATCACGGAAAAGCACACCAAACTTAGAGGTTTGCTTGTCCTCAAGCAAAAGAGAAGAGAGAAGAGAGGGGGAGGAAGAGAAAATTCGAATGGTGTGGTTGGAAGAGTGGAACAAGCGTGTATTTATAAGGTGGGGAGGGGAGTTTTTGAAAACAAAGAGGAATTTGAAAGGAGATTTGAGAAGATTTGAGAAGAAATTGAGAAAAGGGTGAAATTTTTGAACAATGTTTGTAATTGATTTGAAATAAATTTGAAAAAAAAGGTTTTGATTTTTGAAGATTTGGAAGTGAATGATGAATGATTGAAGTGTGATTTTGTAGAAAAGTATGGGTTAGAAAAGGAAAGTTTGAAAAAATCTGATTTGAAAACAAAATTGTGGTCCCCCCCACCAAGCTGGCGTTAAACGCCCAGAATGGCACCCATTCTGGCGTTTAACGCCCATCTGTTGCCCCACTTGGGCGTTTAACGCCCAGCCAGGTACCCTGGCTGGCGTTAAACGCCAGAAATTCTTCCTCACTGGGCGTTTTTCCAAAACGCCCAGGATGCTGCACACCTGGCGTTAAACGCCCAGAATGGTGCCCATTCTGGCGTTTAACGCCCAAAATGGTACCATTACTGGCGTTAAACGCCCAGAATGGTGCCCATTCTGGCGTTTAACGCCCAAAATGCCCCTTACTGGCGTTTTTTCGCCAGTAAGCTCATTTTCTCTGCTTTTTGAGCTGAATCCTTCTGTAACTCTGTGAATTCCTTCATTTTTGATACTTGCCTCTGTAAGAACTAATCATACACCTTCCTAATGACTGGGTTGCCTCCCAGCAAGCGCTTCTTTACTGTCTTTAGCTGGACTTTCACTGAGAATCACTCAAGTCTCACTTTTGAGCATTCCTGCTCAAAATTTCCTTCAAGATAGTGCTTGATCCTCTGTCCATTAACAATGAACTTCTTGTCAGAATCAATATCCTGAAGCTCAACATATCCATATGGTGATACTCCTGTAATCACATATGGACCCCTCCACCGGGATTTGAGTTTTCCTGGAAACAATTTGAGCTTGGAGTTGAAGAGCAGAACTTTTTGTCCTGGCTCAAAGACTCTGGTTGACAATCTCTTGTCATGCCACTTCTTTGCCTTTTCCTTATAAATTTTTGCATTTTTAAAGGCATTGAGTCTGAACTCCTCTAGCTCATTTAGCTGGAGCAGTCTTTTCTCACCAGCTAACTGTGCATCCATGTTTAGGAATCTGGTTGCCCAGTAGGCTTTATGTTCCAGTTCCACAGGCAAATGACAGGCCTTCCCATACACCAATTGGTATGGAGAGGTTCCTATAGGAGTCTTGAATGCTGTTCTGTATGCCCACAGAGCATCATCCAAGCTCTTTGCCCAATCCTTTCTTCGGGCCATCACAGTCCGTTCCAGGATTCTTTTTAGCTCTCTGTTAGAGACTTCAGCTTGCCCATTTGTCTGTGGATGATACGGAGTTGCCACTTTATGGCTGATTCCATATCTAACCATAACAGAGTATAGCTGTTTATTGCAGAAATGAGTGCCCCCATCACTGATTAGCACTCTGGGGACGCCAAACCTGCTGAAAATGTTTTTCTGGAGAAATTTCAGCACGGTTTTGGTATCATTAGTGGGTGTAGCAATTGCTTCTACCCACTTAGATACGTAGTCCACTGCCACCAGAATGTAGGTGTTTGAGTATGATGGTGGGAATGGCCCCATGAAGTCAATTCTCCATACATCAAACAATTCTATCTCTAATATTCCTTGTTGAGGCATGGCATATCCGTGAGGCAGGTTACCAGCTCTTTGGCAACTGTCACAGTTACGCACAAACTCTCGGGAATCTTTATAGAGAGTAGGCCAGTAGAAGCCGCACTGGAGAACTTTAGTGGCTGTTCGCTCACTTCCAAAATGTCCTCCATACTGTGATCCATGGCAGTGCCATAGGATCCTTCGTGCTTCTTCTCTGGGTACACACCTGCGGATCACTCCGTCAGCACATCTCTTAAAGAGATATGGTTCATCCCAAAGGTAGTACTTGGCATCTGAAATTAGTTTCTTTCTCTGCACACAACTGTACTCTTTGGGTATGAACCTCACAGCTTTATAGTTTGCAATATCTGCAAACCATGGAGCTTCCTGAATGGCAAAGAGTTGCTCATCTGGGAAAGTCTCAGAGATCTCAGTAGAAGGGAGGGACGCCCCAGCTACTGGTTCTATTCTGGACAGATGATCAGCTACTTGGTTCTCTGTCCCTTTTCTGTCTCTTATTTCTATATCAAACTCTTGCAGAAGCAACACCCATCTTATAAGCCTGGGTTTTGAATCCTGCTTTGTGAGTAAGTATTTAAGAGCAGCATGGTCAGTGTACACAATCACCTTTGATCCCACTAAGTAGGATCTAAACTTGTCAATGGCATAGACCACTGCAAGCAACTCTTTTTCTGTGGTTGTGTAATTCTTCTGTGCATCATTTAGAACACGGCTAGCATAATAAAGGACATGCAGAAGTTTGTTATGCCTCTGTCCCAACACTGCACCAATGGCATGATCACTGGCATCACACATTAATTCAAATGGTAATGCCCAATCTGGTGCAGAGATGACTGGTGCTGTGACCAGCTTAGCTTTCAGGGTCTCAAATGCCTGCAAACACTGTGTGTCAAACACAAATGGCGTGTCAGCAGCTAGCAGGTTACTTAAAGGTTTTGCAATTTTCGAAAAATCCTTGATAAACCTTCTATAGAATCCTGCATGCCCCAGAAAGCTTCTGATTGCCTTAACATTGGCAGGTGGTGGTAATTTTTCAATTACCTCTACCTTTGCCTTATCCACCTCTATTCCCCTGCTTGAAATTTTGTGCCCAAGGACAATTCCTTCAGTCACCATAAAGTGACATTTCTCCCAGTTTAAAACCAGGTTAGTCTCTTGGCATCTTTTCAGGACAAGTGATAGGTGGTTAAGACAGGAGCTGAATGAGTCTCCATACACCGAGAAGTCATCCATGAAGACTTCCAGAAATTTCTCTACCGTATCTGAGAAGATAGAGAGCATGCACCTTTGAAAGGTTGCAGGTGCATTGCACAGACCAAAAGGCATCCTCCTGTAGGCAAACACGCCAGAAGGGCATGTGAATGCTGTTTTCTCTTGGTCTTGAGGATCTACTGCAATTTGGTTGTAGCCTGAGTAGCCATCCAAAAAGCAGTAGTAATCATGACCAGCTAGTCTTTCTAGCATTTGGTCTATGAATGGTAAAGGAAAATGATCCTTTCTGGTGGCTGTATTGAGTCTTCTGTAGTCAATACACATGCGCCACCCTGTGACTATCCTTGTAGGAACCAGTTCATTTTTTTCATTATGAACCACTGTCATGCCTCCCTTTTTGGGAACAACTTGGACAGGGCTCACCCAGGGGCTATCAGAAATAGGATAAATAATCCCAGCCTCCAGTAATTTAGTGACCTCCTTCTGCACCACCTCCTTCATGGCAGGATTTAGCCTCCTCTGTGGTTGGACCACTGGTTTGGCATTATCCTCCAATAGGATCTTGTGCATGCATCTAGCTGGGCTAATGCCCTTAAGATCACTTATGGACCACCCAAGAGCTGTCTTGTGTGTCCTTAGCACTTTAATCAGTGCTTCCTCTTCCTGTGGATTTAAAGCTGAGCTTATAATCACTGGAAAAGTGTCACCCTCTCCCAGAAATGCATATTTCAGGGATGATGGTAGTGGTTTGAGTTCAGGCTTAGGAGGTTTATCCTCCTTCTGAGGAATTTTCGAAAATTCCTTTGCCTCCTCTGGCTCTTCCTGATCAGTTTAAGTATCCTTGAAGATGTCCTCAAGCTCTGATTCTAGGCTTTCAGCCATATTGATCTCTTCTACCAGAGAGTCAATAATGTCAGCGTCCATACAGTCCTCTGGTGTGTCTGGATGCTGTATAGCTTTTACAGCATTCAACTTGAACTCATCCTCATTGACTCTCAAGGTTACTTCCCCCTTTTGTACATCAATGAGAGTTCGTCCAGTTGCTAGGAAAGGTCTTCCTAGAATGAGAGTTGCACTTTTGTGCTCCTCCATTTCCAGCACCACAAAGTCAGTTGGAAAGGCAAATGGCCCAACCTTGACAATCATGTCCTCTATTATGCCTGATGGGTGTTTAATGGAGCCATCAGCAAGTTGGAGGCATATCCTGGTTGGTTTGACTTCTCCAATCAACCCAAGTTTTCTGATAGTGGATGCAGGTATTAAATTGATACTTGCTCCAAGATCACATAAGGCTATCTTGGTGTAAGTGCCTTCCAATGTGCATGGTATCAGAAAGCTTCCAGGATCTTGAAGCTTTTCTGGTAAGCTTTTTAGAATGACTGCACTGCATTCTTCAGTGAGAAACACTTTTTCAGTTTCTCTCCAGTCCTTCTTATGACTTAAGATCTCTTTCATGAACTTAGCATAAGAAGGTATTTGCTTAAGTGCCTCTGCAAAAGGAATCTTTATTTCAAGAGTCCTTAAATAGTCTGCAAAGCGGGCAAATTGCTTATCCTGTTCCGCTTTGCGGAGTTTCTGAGGATAAGGCATCTTGGCTTGATATTCTTCAACCTTAGATGCTGCAGGTTTATTCCGTACAGAAGTGGTTGAAGAAGCCTTGTTAGGGGGATTAATGTCAGCACTCTCAGGTGTCTGATCCTCCCTTGGCGTTTGGACGCCAGAATTGGGTGGAAAATGGGCGTTTAACGCCAACTTTTCCCCCTTTTCTGGCGTTTGAACGCCAGAACTGGGCAAGGAATGGGCGTTTAACGCCAACTTTCCTTCCCTTTCTGGCGTTTGAACGCCAATATTCCTCTCTGGGCTCTTACTGTCCTCAGAGGGATTTTGAACAGTGGTTTGGTTGTCCTCTGTCATTTGTTCCTTATTTGGCTTTTTGCTCTTTTGAACAGTGTTATTCAAGGTCTTTCCACTCCTCAATTGAACTGCTTGGCACTCCTCAGTTATCTGTTTAGATATTTGCTGTTTTGCTTGATTCAACTGTAGTTCTATGCTTTTATTAGCAACTTTAGTTTCATGGAGCATCTCTTTAAATTCTGCTAACTGTTCAGTCATCAGGAGTAGTTGTTGATTAAGCTCCATTATCTGTTCTTGAGGATTAGAGTCAGTGACTATTGTCATGACTTCCTCTTCTGAAGAGAACTCATTGCTAGAGTACAAATATTGGTTTCTAGCAACAGTGTCTATAAGCTCTTGAGCTTCTTCAATTGTCTTCCTCATGTGTATAGATCCACCAGCTGAGTGGTCTAAAGACATCTGAGCTTTTTCTGTAAGCCCATAGTAGAAAATGTCTAGCTGTACCCACTCTGAAAACATTTCAGAGGGACATTTTCTTAGCATACCTCTATACCTCTCCCAGGCATTATAAAGGGATTCATTATCCTCTTGTTTAAAGCCTTGGATGTCCAGCCTTAGCTGTGTCATCCTTTTTGGAGGGTAAAAATGATTCAGGAATTTGTCTGATAACTGTTTCCATGTCTTTATGCTTGCTGTAGGTTGGTTATTTAACCACCTTTTAGCTTGATCTTTTACAGCAAATGGAAACAGTAATAGTCTATAGACATCCTGATCTACCTCTTTATCATGTACTGTGTCAGCAATTTGTAAAAACTGTGCCAGAAACTCAGTAGGTTCTTCCTGTGGAAGACCGGAATACTGGCAATATTGCTGCACTATGATAATGAGTTGAGGATTTAGCTCAAAGCTGCTTGCTTTGATGGGAGGTATACAGATGCTACTCCCATATGCAGCTGTAATGGGGTTAGCATATGACCCCAGAGTCCTCTTGGACTGATTAATTCCACTTAAGTCCATAATGGACAAAAGGGAAATGAGAATGATTGCAAAGAGATAAATTTTGTTTATTTTTTTTTGAAATAACCGAAAAAAAATAAAATACAATAAAATAAAAGAAAAGGAAAATAAAATAAAATTCGAAAATTAAAAATAAAATAAGATCAAAGCAAATTGAGAACTGAATCAATTAGTGAAAAAAAAGATTTTGAAAACAGCAATTAAGAAGATATGATTGAAAAATTTTTATGAAAAAGATTTGATTTTTTAAAAAGAGGAAAGAGAAAAACAGCAAAAAGACACCAAACTTAAAATTTTTAGAAAATCAAACACTAAATTTTCGAAAATTTTAAGAGAAAAACACAAAGAGGACACCAAACTTAGAATTTTTATGACTCAAAAAGGGACTAAGAACATGCAAAAACGAAAATTTAAAAGAAAAACAAAAGCATGCAATTGACACCAAACTTAGAATATGAAACTAGACTCAACTAAAAGACTCTAAACCAACAAAAATAAAACAGTCCTAATCTAAGCAACAAGATAAGCCGTCAGTTGTCCAAACTCGAACAATCCCCGGCAACGGCGCCAAAAACTTGGTGCACGAAATTGCAATAACACTTTTGCAATCCCGCACAACTAACCAGCAAGTGCACTGGGTCGTCCAAGTAATACCTTGCGTGAGCAAGGGTCGATCCCACGGAGATTGTCGGCTTGAAGCAAGCTATGGTTATCTTGTAAATCTTAGTCAGGATATCAGAAATTATCAGGATTGATTGTAAGAAGTAAAAGAACATGAAATGGTTACTTGTATTGCAGTAATGGAGAATAGGTTGAGGTTTGGAGATGCTCCATCTTCTGAATCTCTGCTTTCCTACTGTCTTCTTCATCAAACACGCAAGTCTCCTTCCATGGCAAGCTCATGTAGGGTTTCACCGTTGTCAATGGCTACCTCCCATCCTCGCAGTGAAAGCTAATGCACGCACTCTGTCACAGTACTGCCAATCACCGGTTTGGTTCCCTCCCCTACCGGAATAGAATCCCTCTTTTGCGTCTGTCACTAACGCCCAGTAGGTTACAGGTTTGAAGCACGTCACAGTCATTCAATCATTGAATCCTACTCAGAATACCACAGACAAGGTTTAGACCTTCCGGATTCTCTTGAATGCTGCCATCAGGTCCTGCCTATACCACGAAGATTCTGATTAAAGAACCCAAGAGATAACTACTCAATCTAAGATAGAACAGAGGTGGTTGTCAGGCACGTGTTCATAGTTGAGAATGATGATGATTGTCACGGATCATCACATTCATCCGGATTAAGAACAAGTGTTATCTTAGAATGGAAGCAAGCATGATTGAATAAGAAACAGTAGTAATTGCATTAATCCATCAGACACAGCAGAGCTCCTCACCCCCAACCATGGGGTTTAGAGGCTCATACTGTGGAAAGAAACGTGTACAAAATGTTATGAGGTCATAAGGTACGGATACAATGTCAAAAGATCCTATAACTAGTAAACTAGTGTCCTAAGGTTTACAGAAATGAGTAAATGACAGAAAAATCCACTTCCGGGCCCACTTGGTGTGTGCTTGGGCTGAGCAATGAAGAAATTTCGTGTAGAGACCTTTTCTGGAGTTAAACGCCAGCTTTCATGCCAGTTTGGGCGTTTAACTCCAAATTTTATGCCAGTTCCGGCGTTTAACGCTGGAATTTCTGTAGGTGACTTTGAGCGCCGGTTTGGGCCATCAAATCTTGGGCAAAGTATGGACTATTATATATTGCTGGAAAGCCCAGGATGTCTACTTTCCAATGCCGTTGAGAGCGCGCCAATTGGGCTTCTGTAGCTCCAGAAAATCCACTTCGAGTGCAGGGAGGTCAGAATCCAACAGCATCTGCAGTCCTTTTCAGTCTCTGGATCAGATTTTTGCTCAGGACCCTCAATTTCAGTCAGAAAATACCTGAAATCACAGAAAAACACACAAACTCATAGTAAAGTCCAGAAAAATGAATTTTAATTAAAAACTAATAGAAATATACTAAAAACTAACTAAAAGATACTGAAAACATACTAAAAATAATGCCAAAAAGCATACAAATTATCTGCTCATCATGAGCCTGAGGGATGGAACTGCTTACGCTTCAATGCATACTCTGAGTCTGTGCCTGTGCTAGTTAGGGTATCTAACCGATACATCTAGCATGAAGTCCATGAGTATACCTTTGGTACTTTGAAGCACTATACTTCCGATATTGAGACTGATCAACTTGATATCGATTGTTTGGTGTGTATAGGAACCAGATGGCGCCTCGTGGACCCGGTCGGGGACGTGAGAGAGATCGTACTAGCACGCAGGAACCGAAAGTCAACCCGAATAACCCGGTAAACCTTATGGCGGCGTTGGAGAATATAGCTGCTGCTATACAAGCCACTGCGGAGGCTCTTGGGCAACAGATAAATAATAATGGCAATGGCAGAAGGGAAGCTCAGGACCCAATGACACTGGCAACTTTCTTAAAGGTTAATCCACCTAAGTTCAAGGGAACCACCAATTCGACTGAAGCTGATACTTGGTTTCAGGCCATGGAGCGAGCACTGCAAGTGCAGTTGGTGCCTGAAGAGCAACGTGTTGAATTTGCTACCTATCTGCTCACAGGGGAGGCATCGCATTGGTGGCAAGGGGCTCGACGTCTCTTACAACAGGGGAATGATCCTATCACTTGGGATGCCTTCCAGGTGGAATTCTATAAGAAGTACTTTCCAAATTCCGCCAGGACAGCCAAGGAATTGGAGTTACTACAGCTGAAGCAAGGTGCTATGTCCGTATCTGAGTATACAGACAAATTTGAGGAGCTATTTAGGTTTTCCCGCATGTGTCAGGGAGCTCCGGGAGACTTCGAGGAATGGAAATGCATTAAGTATGAAGGAGGGCTCCGGAGCGACATCTTGAGTTCAGTGGGACCAATGGAGGTCCGAACTTTTTCAGAGTTGGTGTATAAGAGCAGAATTGCTGAAGAGTGTGTGAAAAGGAGGGTTGCAGAGGAAGGAAGTCATAGAGAGCACAACCAAGGATTCGCACCAAGGGTCGAGAGTTTAAGGAGAGAGGATACATACAACACTTTCCCCAAGGACGGAATAACTTTGCGACGAGTAAGGAGTCCTAAAGGAATGGTAAGGGAAAACGGGCAGTGGCTGCTTCTAATGTTTTGAGCTGTCAGAGGTGTGGAAGTCATCACCCAAATAGGCCATGCCGATTGGGGTTAGGTGTATGTTACAAGTGCGGGTTACCAGGGCATGTATCAAGAAATTGCCAACAAGGAGAGAGTCAGGATGCGGGCCGATTGCGGCAGTAAGATTGAGGTAATTGCAATAATCAGGCTTAAATGACACTGTTTGATTTTATAATACCGCATGTACAGTAAAACTGAGAATGTCGAGCTTAATATTAAACTGAGAAGCAAACCAGATGGTCCGAGTAAGGATTTGCCTTAATACAAATGGATAAATGCCTGTGATGTAAATGATTTTCTGTTGAGAATGATGTGTTGTGTTTGTTATGTAGTTGGTTGATTTCTAGATTTTTGGTAAAATGGATTGAACCTGTGACTTTTAGTTCCTTTGATTTAAATAGATAAGGAATGGTCCTAAATGATGGATTTGGAAACGTTGATTAGAAATGCCTTATGCTTTGAGAACTTAAAAGTTTAGTGAGCTTATACAGATACTGATTCTCGATAATTGGAATTAATTGCGACTGTGAGCCTTAATGGTTTTGAAATGGATGAGAAAATTATCATTGATGCATAGTCGGATTTAGATGATGATTGAGTGCAAGTTGTCGTGTTCGAGAGATGAGTGCTATGATGTTTGGTCATGGTGACCTTGGATTTAGATCAAGATTTGTAATGATCAGTTTCAGAGGAATCGTTTGGAAACTTTTAAATTGCAATGCTGATGCGGTACTGAGATTGGTTTGGGGGAACCCGTGACGGGTGGTAAACTCCAATTTTTGGGGAGGTGCTGATTGAATTTTTTTTTCCAAGAATTTGAAGGAGTGTTGGCTATATTTTTGAAAATGATCTTTGATCTGAGTAACTTCAACAAAAGAGATGTGTCTCGAAAGCTTTTATAGATTAGTAAAGGAAAGCAGATTCTTAAGAGTTTGTCAACTTGTTAGTCCAAACTCATTGAATTCTAAAAACGAAGAAAACTTTGATTGATTATAGTGATGTGGGATGATGGCTATGATTAACGATGATGACAATATTATTGATGACATGATTTGAGATTTAATAGGGTGTGAGTTGATGAGACGATAAAAGTAAGGAACGAATGACCGAGATCCTCAGAGATAGAGAAATCAGAGCGCGGCAACGGAAGCGCGCAAAGTAAAAGGACCTTGGAACTGTTATGCGTTGGATATAACGGCAGACTACGCTCGCGTACTTGTAGTGATGGATGGAATTTTCGAGGGCGAAAATTTCTGTTAGGGGGGTAGAATGTAATACCCGGTCTAACTGAAATTAATTAAATAATGAGTTAAGTAGGAGCGAATATGGTTGGAAGATTTGGCAATTAGAATTTGATGATTTCAATATGATATTTGGATTCAGTGATTTTTTCCGAGTCGGAAGACATAGTTTTCTGCGTAAAAGCGCAGTAGAATTTTGATCGGCAGTACCGGCTGAGACCTGTCTGGTACTGCAGTTGAGAAAATTGATTATGAGTAAATAAGATTAAGAAATGAGGAATTATAACTAGGGGAGGTAGAAATATTTGAAGTGCGATTTAGAGCGCTAATCTTAAAGGTTTTGGTCCAAAATTGGGCCAACAGACAAAAATAAGTGAACTGGGCCTAAGTGGGCCCAAGACCCAATATATATAAGCATTAGTTATGAGCATTTCAGCTCATTTTTACCCTAAAAGAAAGGTTGGGGCGCTGAAATAGAGAAGAGAGAAGAGAAGAGAGAAAACCTAACTCTCTTTGATCTTCAAACCACCATAACTTGAGCTACGGAGCTCCGATTGACGAGCCGTTTGCGGCCACGCGTCTCTCTTCTCATCCTCTACAATTCTATCTAAGTTTTGTGGTGAGTAATCCACTGTCCTCTGCCCAGTTTTCATTTTCCTCTTCAAATTCGAATTTGGTTTGGGTTTTGAGGAAACCTTGTGATTTTGATTGTTTAGGAGTGCTCTAGTATGAGCCATGGGTGATATTCATCACAAACTTCAGTGGGTTAAGGTAAGAAATCCTCCAACCCTTGTGATTTGTCATTTTTATGAGTCCTAAGTTGATGTATGTATGTAATATTGGTTATGTTAGTGCATTTGATAGTTTTGGTGCACAATTGGGAGATTGGTGCTGCTTGAGGAGCTTTGGTGAGGCTTGGGGCTAAGGTTGGTGGAGACATCCAAAGAAGAGGCTCAATTGATTTGGCTACAAGAGATACGGTTTAAGTTTCATTTAAGTACCATGTGGTGTGATGAGAATTCCTAGGCTAGATGCCCCTAGGATTAAGTTTGGATTGTGTAAATGGTTGGTGCTAATATGCATAGTTGGTATGTAATGTGAATTAATGATTGGGTTGAGAATTGTGTGGCCTTGTATGCTTGGTGTATTGAAAATTTGATGTTTTGGGTAATGAGTATTGATTTGTGATTTATGCATTTAAATTGTGAAATTGGGCCGGAGGCCGTAAATTTTGGGCCGGAGGCCGGAAAGAGGTAAGGAAGGTAAGTTGATGTGTGCATTGTATGATGACATAAGTGATTGGATGAATTCCAGATAATGAATATATGAATGATTGGGTTGATTATTGAATATTGAGGTTTGAGGAGTTGAAGTGTGGAAATTGGTAATTTTGGGTAAAATTGTATAGATGAAGTATGTTGAATTTTGGTTGAGATATATTATGTGGTCATGTATGTGAGTATGATTATTGATGCCTTGATGGTATAATAATGCATGAGAGATGTGTATGTTGTGATATATGCTTGAGGAATGATTAAGGTTGATTTGGGGGTGAAACCACGTGATAGTGAGTATGACATTAATTATGTATAATGATGGTTGATTGGAAATAGTATTATTGGAAATTGGGATGAGGAAGGATGTATGACATGTTGATGTGTTTGTAATTTAGCCATTTGTTTGAAATGGGTAAAAATGGTTATATGACGGTTTTGTGAATTGTGGTAAAGTGTTAATGTATGAGTTGAGGAGGCTTGGTGTTGATTTTGGTATATTTTGATTGGTTTCAAAAAGGGTTGAAATTGGCATGTTTTGGTTGATTTTGAAAAGAGTTGAAAATGGCTTGTTTTGAAAATGGCACTTTGTGGTTTTATATGAAAACATGGTTTTTGGGCATATTTTGACGGGACATAACTTGGACTACGGATCTCTGTTTTGTGCCAAATCTGTTTAGAAATGAAATTGGATCCGGGATGTCCATGCCGTTCGAAGAACGGGTGAAAAACGATTTAAAA
This sequence comes from Arachis stenosperma, assembly GCF_014773155.1. Taxonomy (NCBI): domain Eukaryota; kingdom Viridiplantae; phylum Streptophyta; class Magnoliopsida; order Fabales; family Fabaceae; genus Arachis; species Arachis stenosperma. Next base: position 23,476,450 of record NC_080382.1, on the reverse strand, counting down.
TGAGGAAGTTATGTCCGTCGGAAGATTGGGGGTTGAATCTGTGAATTCTGCAGCTTTTAACTTAGAAATTTTTTTAGCAGAATGACCCTCCACGCGTAGGCGCACTTGGCGCGTACGCGTCGTTCTTCGAGAAGGCACCACCCACGCCAGCGCGTGGTGTGCGCGTGCGCGTCGATGCGCTGCACCCAATGCCCAGCCATTTTCCCGAGAGTTGTGCCAGTTTTGTGCCTGGGGCGCAAATGCACCCATGCGTACGCGTGGCTGACGCTTACGCGTCGTCTGGCTGTGTTTCAATCCGCGCGTCCGCGTGTATGACGCATACGCGTCGATGAGCTTTGTGGGCATCCACGCGTGCGCGTGGAGTACGCGTACGCGTGGCCCTGCTTTCATGTCAAAGTTGATTTTTGAGTTCTAAAAGCCAAATCTCATACTTCTAAGCCTCCGATCTCACCCCTTATGTATTAAATCATTATGATATGCTTAGTAATGAGAAAGGAACTAGGGGATGTGGTAACTTGCGAGTGAAGCAAGGGGAAAAGTTATGATCAATGGTGATCAACGATGATTATATGAGATATGGAGGATGACAGTAGGAGTACCGTGTATGCCATGAGCCGAAGGGCTATATCTATTGATAAATGGCTGGTTCTTGATTGAACCATGAGCCAGATGGCTGAGTTATTGCCGGGTCACGGCAAAGCCATTATTGATTATGGCTGAGTATAAATGCATATATGATTAATGAATGAATGTGTTGAATGGATAATAATGGAAAATGTTGAAATGTGATGTGTAACCCCGGGTAGTAGGCAGTGGCGTTGTCCACTTGCTCCGGGTATGAGACGAAAAAGGATGTTTATGATAAATGAGTTAATTATGGAGTTTTGAATGAATGTAACTCTGATACCTGGGTAGTAGTAAGGGTTGGGGTTCGTCCCACTTGCTCCGGGTTAGTGTTTGAGACTTGATAACAATGAGGATTGATAATATGAAATGAGATTGAATGAATATATGCTTAAGATACCTGGGCAGTAGCAAGGGTTGTGGTTCGTCCCGCTTACTCCGGGTTAATGCTTAAGATACCTGGGTAGTAGCAAGGGTTGTGGTTCGTCCCACTTGCTCCAGGTCAGAGATTGTGACACCTGGGTAGTAGCGGCAGTAGTGGTGAATCCACTCGCTCTAGGTTGAGCTGTTAAACACCCGCCTGGGTAGTAGCTGCAGTAGTGGTTGTTCCACTGGCTCTGAGCTGAGCGGGTAGTAGCAAGGGGGTTGTAGCTCAAACCTACTTGCTCTGCAAGGGGTGTTTCTGTCCAATGGTTAGCTACCAGGACATGTCGGGTTGGCTATATAACCGACAGATAATATCATCAGCCATAGGGCAGGCATACATCATTTGCATATGTTTGAATTGTTTGGGTTTGCCTATTTGTTTTGGATTTCTATATCATATATGCTATGTTACCTGATTATGTGCTACTTGTTCTACTTGTACATTATTTGTGTATTACTTGTCTGTATTGCTTGTGTTTGTACAACTGAGAGATCCCTCATGTTGGTGTCGGTGGATGTTGAGGGCTGTTCTTGATGAGATGAATTGATGATGCGATTGCATGATGATGATGATTTTTGAATGAGATAATTTGAGCCCCCTGGGTAGACGCAGTGATGTGATTTCACTAGCTCCAGGCGAGGGTATGATGTATTGATATAGAGTTACTGAGGCAGAACAACTGGTGATAGTTTTGCTTATGATTCTGAGTCTAAATTCATGGAAGAATCAGCGAGTTGAGAAACATGTGTAACATGAACTAGATTTAGTATCCCCTTACAACAGATGCCTATTCATGGATTAGTGAGAATCTAGGTTGGATACTTGGTGAAGAGGAGTTTAGGATGCTTAGTGAGTTTTTATTGCAGTGCATTGTATTTATTTGGCACTTTTACCATACTGGGAACCCATGGGCCCGGGGTTCTCATTCCGTATATATCTCTTATTTTTCAGATTCAGGTTCAGGTGCTCAGAAGTGAGCTGCGGTTCGTCTGAGAGACGGCGAAGATATTTATTTTCCCTACTTTATGTTTTGCTTAGAATCTCTCCACCTTTGTTTTGAAAAGATTATATTATGTGTTGAACTCTTTTGAAACTTGCCTATAGAGGCTCTTATGTTTCCTTTGGGAGAGATTAGGATGTACTGTTGTCAGTTACTTTCATACTGTACCCTAGCCGGCCTAAACTTCGCGGGTCGCGACTAGTGGCTATTTATATATATATATATATATATATATATATATATATATATATATATATATATATATCCATCTGTTATGTATCTCTCAATCTCCTTTATGCCTTGTCCGCATATCGCTTTCGGTTTCACAGTTTAACTTTTCGTTGTCGAAACGTGAGTGATACGTCTTCGTGATTTTATTTCTACTCTTTCAGGCTTCTCGATTAATACTCCTTTCGAAATTACCTATATTCATATATATATATATATATATATATAAAAATCCACCTGAGAGTCGTACCACCGTAATATCATTGACTTATGACTCGAGCATAAGAATTTGAATATTAGGGTGTTACAGGCCAAACTTCGGAGATATTTTTAAGTTGTATATATGTTCATGACTATGAGGAAATAACTAACTTTTCATATATATATATATATATATATATATATTCTTTATTTGTGATTTTATTTTCTTTAAGAAAGGTTTTTCATAAAAATCGAATTCTATTATCCCGATTATGGACTTGATATTATTAATAACAGTGTCAATAATATTTCAAGTTGGTAACACTCGATATTTCGATATGAGCATGCCATATTAAAAATTGGGTTGTTATAATAAGCATGACTATTTATACCTGATTATGTCCAAGTGCATTGAAGCAACTATTTATTCTTCAAGGAATAGCTTTAATTAAGTATAAACCATGCATCATGCTATTGCGTGAGAAAAAGAATGACTTAAGATGATGAAAATGATAAAAATGCATGAAATTTTTTCATGCATTTGATAGTATTCATAATAATAATAATAATCAAAAGAAAAGAATGTAACACCTACCACATAGAAGTTTACGCCTAAGACGTAAAATTAGAGATAGCGAGGTGCTACGATCTCTAAAAGTAAAATACATACATATATAACAAGGATAATATAGCTAGGAGTCTTGAAAAAAAAAGGTACGATCAAAATAAAACCGATGATGAATCGTGTATGAAAGACGATAAGACAAAAAGTTTATATAGAAAACCTAAAGACAGATATATATAGAGTTCCAACGGATAAATATAATCAAGCTCTAGACTCGACCTGCGAAACTGAGGCCGGCTAGGACACACACACACACACACACACACACACACACACAAATACAGCCGTCAAAATATCAACAACATTAAAATCATATTTCTCCAAACTAATCCTATAAGAAGGATATACAACATAAGATACAAAAGTGGAGAACAAAATACATAAACTAAAACAGAATATAAGTCCCAAAAGATAAGTCTTCGCTTCCAGGAAAGCAAATTCAGCACGCTCAGCAAGGCGCGTCACGCCCTGCATCTGAAAAACAACAAAATAGGTATAGAATGAGAATTGAGGGTTCTCAGTATGGTAACAATGCCCAATAAATAAGATATAAGGCACCGCGAAGCCGAAGACAATCCTAAACTTCTACAACCCAAATCAAAGCTTAGAGTTCTTACTAACTAGAAATATAGTAAATCTATCTAGGATTCTAATCTATCTCCTCCGTTTTAGCTCTCTACAACCTTCCAATTTTCAGGTGATACAACCTTCAGCTCTCTTTTGCCGCTTGAGGGATCTCTCAAGTTCAAACACATACAAAGCATGCAAGTAATACACAATTAAGGAAATAGATTCAACATTTAAGTCACATAGCACATAAATACAGATAATCAAATAGGCAAGCCAAAACACATATTGCATACCCAAACAAATCATACAATGCACATGATGTATGTTTGCCCTATGAACAATAATATCATCTGTCGGTTATACAGCCAAACTTGACATGTTCGGTAGTAAACCCTGAACAAAAACACCACATCGCAGAGCAATAGGACTAAGCCACAACCCTTGCATACTACCCGCTTAACCTAGAGCAAGTGGAATGAACCACTACTACTACGTACTACCCAGGCGGGTGTTTACGAACTCAACCCGGAGCAAGTGGGACAAACCACAATCCAGGTGTCTCAATTACTAACCTAGAGCAAGTAGGACAAACCACAATCCTTGTTACTACCTAGGTGTCTCAAACATTAACCTTGATTCTTTATCACTCAATTAACTCCGTTCATAATCATAATCACGTTCATAATCACATCTCAATCTCATAATCATTCACATTATCCTCATAATCACAATTAAATCATTCACATTATCCTCATAATCACAATTAAATCACATTATCCTCCATCGCAACTCAACATCTCATCATAATCATTTTCATCATGTTCCAATCAAGAATCAATTATCCTCATCATAACTCTCATTACAGTTAATCTAATTCTTCCTCAATATCAATCCAATATTCTGAATATGTTCGCCCTTATTTTGAAACCTAAAAACTAGCTATCGGACCTTAAACAGGGGTTACAGATGTTTAAAAGCTTGTCGAAAAGGCCAAACAGTTAAAAACAGGACTTTAGTGTGAAAACAGGGTATCGTGCATATGCACCACACTATGCGTACGCACGCACCAGAGCAAATTCCCAACGTGTGTGTACGCATCATAATGTGCGTACGCACAACTTGTAAAATCTCAGGGTGTATGTACGCACGAGGCTCGTCACACGTCCTGCTCTGTGCGTGTGCACGATAGGGTGCGTGGGCACCTAAACTAGAAATTCTGGTTTTCTGCAACTTTACAAAGTTCAGTTTTTATACCTAACTTCCAATGTCCATAACTTTTTCTAAAAAAATCCAATTTCTCTTATCTTTACACCATTTTAAAGCTCTCACAATCATCTTCAATTTAAAATAGGGTTTACTCAAATCCAAGTTTCAAGGGCCAAGTTATGGCTTCCCAAAATTGGTTAAAATTCTGTTTTTACCCAATTTTGCCAAATCCTCAAATCTTCAAAAATCACAATCCCAAAACTAAATCAATCACACCCAACTCAATACCAACACTCCTTCACATCATCACATGCTCTTAAATCAATTCACAATCATTCCAACACTTGAATTCTTCAATTCCTTCAAACATTGCCATTTTCTAAATCTTCCAATTTTAACAATTACCATCAACCTCAACAAATAAACTCAACCTACACTAAAACCAGAAGTAATCTCAATTCTCAACATCATTTAACAATTCACGCATTTCAACCTAAACCTAATCACTCACCTTTAAACCAATTCAATCCATCATTCAAAATCCAACCAAATTCTCTATCACACATCAATGAAATCACAAGCATCCTTATTCAATAACATCATCACAACCTCCACCATACCAATTCATTCCACATTCAAACTTCATTCAATATTTATACATCACATACGTTTCAATCAACCAATTCATGTATTTCAACCTATCTTAAGGCAACTAGCCTAGGGTTCCCACAACATTATATATTAACTAACGGAAACCGAAACCATACCTTGCCCAAATTTCTTCCAAAGCTCAAAACACCAAACTTCAAGCTTTCAAGACTCCTAAACAACTCCAAATAGCTCCAACAATCAAAGCTTTGTTCCAAATACTCCAATTCATTAATTTGACATCAACTTTACATATATTCAACTTAAATTCATATAATTTCATACACATTCAAAATTTTAAAACCCTAACCTCATAAAATTAGAAGATTCAAAGGGGTTAATGGTTTCTTACCTTTATCCATTGATGATTCAGGTAAAACCCAACAATTATCTAAGACTAGATTGTACTTAAACCACCAAAATCATCAAAATCACTCAATACACTTAACTAAAATGCAAATTCAAAATAGAAGAAGAAACTGGGCATGAAAATGAGAGTTTCTTACAACTTTGTTCGAATAGAATTGAAGAGCTCGACGAGACGAATGTATAGCCGCAAATGGTGCAGCGATAAAAGATATGGAAGATTGAAGTTTGGAGGTGATAAGGATTCGGTGTTCTTGTTGTTTCCCTTTTCTTCTTCAGCATGAAGTGGAGTTTGGAAGAGGAAGAAGTGGCTGAGGTTAGCTTTTATGTGCTGGGCCTTGAGCTTAATATGGATCCGGTTCAACTAGTTTGATCCGTTAGTCCAATTTTAGACCAAAACCTTTAAAATTAATTTTTAAATTCGTGTTTTAATTATTTTTACTTCTTTAAAATATAAAATTTAATTTTTTTATTTTCTTAGCTCATAATTAATTTATTAATTAATTATTTATTAATTAATTGAATTTTATAAATAACAAACTAATAATAATAATAATAATAATAATAATAATAATAATAATAATAATAATAATAATAATAATAATAATAATAATAATAATAATAACAACAAAATCAAGTGCTTATACATAATGGCTTACGCTTGTAGAAACTATAAAATGAATCAAACCTCGTCACCTTTCAATAGAGATCAGCATTAACTTTATTGTCTTCTTTTTTGCATGAAAAAAAAAAAAGAAGAAAAGAGAGAAAAAAAAAGCTAAAAATCTTAGCATGAAAAGCATGAAAATTTATATATATCACCTTGACCACCTTTTTTTTTAAAAAGAACCAATAATGAGTATTATTCATATAAGAATATCAATAAAAATAAAATTATTTATTATTTATTATAATTTTTTATAATTAATCATCACTTAATACTTAATAGTAAATTCTCAATATTTATGTATATGATAGTATAGCAAAACAAAACAATAGAACGATCATAAGCAATATTAGAAACAATAAACAATTAAAATCATTAGAGCGGTAGTTAAAGAACATATCTTTAAAACTAAAAAGATGGAGAATAAATAATCAATCAATAACTAAGAGCACGTTCTTACTATACAAGCATTCAAATTGTAATAAAATTGAAAAAGGTAAAAGAGAACAAAATAAAACAGATCAAATTCAAAAAATAAATAGATAAAAGTCTGAATTATATGTATATTATAACAGCAATCATCCACAAAACGAAAAGTTGGAGATTTCATTGCTCTTTAGCAATTTGAAAAAAGAAACTGATAGTTTATTCTTGGTAATTTAAAGTAAAGCTTCTTGATCATAGTTTGAACCCAGCTGAAATAACTAATAACAAAAGAACAAACCAAAAAATACCAAAAAAAGAAAAAAAAATCCATAAGTAAATGACAAACTATCATTAGATTAATTCGGAAAATGAATTACCACTTATTTGTGATTTCTTCTAATAGTTTTCTTAGTGGAATTCTTCACACCCATGGATCTTGTCTTCATATTGCATGTAAGACTCGGAAAAATTATAAAAAGATTAACTAGATAGTTAAAACGCGCCCAAGCGAGATCGAAAATTAACGCTTAGAAATTTAAAAATTTAACGATGATATTTGGATTCAGAGAATTTTTTCGAGTGAGAAAATATAGTTTTCTGCGAAAAATTACATAAAAATGAATATTGGTAAATTAACCAGTTGTACCAACTTAAATCTGTCTGATACTTGAGTGAAAAAATTAATTTATGAGTGAATGAAGTTAAGAAGTTAAAAATTTATAATTTAGAGAAGCGAAAATAATTCGAATACAAATTATAATACTAATTTTAAAGATTTTGTCCCTAAATCAGACCAACGGGATAAATCGAGTAAACCAGACCTAATTGGGACCAAGGCCCACTCACTAACACTCCCATTCAGCTAAAGCTTTAGCACATCACCCCTCATTTGGAAGTGAAACACGTTGAGAGAAGAGAGAAAAAAGAAACAAAATACTAACTCAATCAAATCTTCAATTTCTCATAATTTTTTATCCATAACTCCGATTGACAAGCCATTTGTGGCCACACGTTCATCTCAAAACCTTCTTTGATTTTATTTAAATAAAGTGGTAAGAAATTTCAAATTTTATGCCTATTTCCTATTCTTTCTAATTTCGCATTTTTAGTTTGGTTTTGAAAAAATCTTGTGATTTTGATTGTTTAGAGGTGCTCTAATAGGTACTATTGGGCTCCATCACCAATCTCAGCAGGTTAAGGTAAAAAAGCTTTATCCCCTTTTAATTATCCAATCTTTTGAATCCTAGGTTGAGAAATCGTGGGATTTTGTTGTGAATAGTGAAATTGTTATGTTGGTCGATACGGGGTTGAGTCATGGATCAAGTGGCGAGGGTTAGGTGAACATTGGGATTGCCCGTGAAAGGACTCAAGGGTTTGGAACTACCGTCATTAAGGTACAGTTTAAGTTTTATTTAAATACCATGTAATGTAACATGAAGTCCTAGGTTAGATGCCCCTGGGAATAAGATTGAATTGTGTATTTGGATGGAATTGGTATGTTTACTTGATGGGTTGATGAATTTGATTTGGTTAGGTGATTTCAATTGAAAGGTGACGGAGTATGTGAAATTGAATGGAGATTAATTCTTATTGATTTATGAATTGAAGAATTGAGGAATGTTGGGTTGGAGGCCGTAAATTTTGGGCCAGAGGCCGTGAAAGGTAAGTCTGGATAAGTGAGAAGAAATTGGAATGTGTAGAATTTATGTGATTAGCATTTTCATTTGAAGCTAATACAATGATTGCGCGTGCCTTGGAAACTAAAACCTGCAAATAAATAGTTATAAAAATTTGAGTGGGTAGAGAACAGTTGTCAAGAAGGAATTTATGTGAAAGCACACAAAACATCATCCACAGAAATATAGTGAGAAGTTATCATTTCCTAAAAAAAATAGAATAAAGATACCGCATCAATACCTTCTTTAATTTGTGACAAAGATACCGCATCAATACCTTGGTGGTTCAGCTTTCCAGCTAGAGCAGCAGCACCTGGAATAGGGGCAACACCAAGTGCTTCCGAAACTGGATTGAAATAAGGGTGGACCTGTACATCATTAAATATTTGTAATATTTAGTACTTAAAAAATAGAAGTAACATAACATTCATACATGAATTTAGCACAGTAAAAGCTCTTTTGGCTCTAACAGTAGCATCGTTTATAATAAATTGAGCTGAACAGAGATCTCTAGCAACAGAAAAGAAAGGGAAAAAAAATACCATTCCAAAGAAAGCTATGTATAAATGTATCCACCAAGGTAATTAGAGAAGATTGCAAAGAACAAAAAGAAAATAACAATACAATAAATAATCAAGTTGCATGAAGTGGTTACCTCAAACTCTTTGGCAGGTTTGTTGACTTCCACGGCACCATAGTGCATTTTTGGCACCTTTCAAGAGTTTTGAGAATGCTTACTCGCACAAGATAAAAGAAAGAACGGTTACATTGATTATGGTGCTAATCCACAAATTTTAAGCTACATAAAATCAGATAACTTAAAGCCAACAATGATGCTAAATCATGAGAAGACAAAATTAACCATGGCAAGACTGATTATAACTCTCATTACGAATACATATAATAAGATAGTGCCATTTGATCTAATTTCTTGACCACATTTGATTTGTCATAAACTACAATTTTGCAAGGAGCTCTTCTAAAATTGTGTTGAATTTATGCATTTGGTTAATAGAAATGAGTGGTAATTGTGGATTATTCCTCACCAACCATATATCCTTAGACCATATACCAATAAAAAATATCAATATTTATGGTTGAAACTTGAAATTGGAAAAAAGAAACATTATCCTTAGAAATATTTTACTTATTATAAGAAGAATCTACTACACCTTTCTAGACACAGTAAATTATTAATTCTCTAGTTAAACTCATAAATTATTGGTTAATTTTATTCCCTGAAGATTGTGTACCATCCATATCTTAATTTATTATCAGAATTTTCTTATTTTAATATTGTTCATACCTGGGTCGAGCTATCCGATCCGGGTAGGATAAAGGCAAAAACGACCGACCTCTTCCCAAAAGAGCTTGGTCAAATTACCATAGAGGTCCAAGCAGGCCCAAATAGAAGGACGCGACCCACCCTAAAAGTGGCTGGCCTAAAAGATAAGGGGACACACCCACAAAAGATAAGATAAGATAATTAACTTATCTCAAGGGAGGTCACTCCACACTACTATAAATACACTGGAGCACCCAGGTATAACTCATACTCTGATTCTACAAAAAACCTGCCTAAAGCACGTGTTAACTTAAGCATCAGAGTCTCTTGCAGGTACCACCACCCTACGGTGACCAAGGATCAACAACACAGTTGGATTCCGCGAATTCGGGCACAACCGCTCTGACCTCATCAAAAGATGTCATTCGAGATTGACCTTCAGTTTCGGGTAACCCTCAGAATAAATATGTAACAAAAACTCAATGAATTCACATTACTTATGAACATATCTCAGTAAGCTCTATGCAACTTAATCACAAATGAATTTATAAGAATGACCAATAGGTATAAGTGTAACATGTCTGGTAAAAGAAAGTATAAAATGCATACGGGATTAGATCTGTATTTGAATCTACCTCTTTTTACTTCCTCAATTAAACCAGCTTTGGAATATGAATCTATCTTTTTTTTCTTTTTTTTGCTTCCTCAATTAAACTCAAGCTAGTGTTAGCAAGGATGGAACGAGATCTGGCTTTTTTTAAAAAATAACCAAATATCAAATAAGAAGAATACTTATGATGGAACAATCTAGCCTGAGATTAGAGCCTCTAGGCTTACAAGACACAGTTGCAATAATCACATTAGGTTAAACCAAAATAACAAGTTGAGTGAAAAGAAAAAGAAACACAGCGAATCGAAATAACTATGAACACAGTTTCAAAAACAAATTTTAAGAAAGAAAAAAATAGAGAGAAAAAGGTGTAGGAAATTAAACATGAATTATAAGGATCGAAAGATTTGAGAAATGAAGCACAATTCATATCTCAATCTAAATCAGCAAGGGATAAAAAATTGAAATCATATTGAATCGAATGAATTAAAGAAAATAGAAAATTCTTACCAAAATCGAGATTGAAATCGAGAAGGAGAATCAGAATTTGGAGAATGATTCACGCTGAGATCGCAAATCCTTGACCAAGAAGAAGAATATGATTCGATTGAGGTTAATGATTGGGATAAACTTAATTGAGAAAAGAATAAAAATTCGATCGTGAAGAAGTGGAGTGTGGATGAAGTGTGATGAAAATGGCTCTATTTCAGACGCGTGAAATATGAAAAAACGAAGAGAATAATCACGCCCAATGTCTTGGTATATTTGAGATATTTCTACCTGATTTTTCTTTTTAAACAAAAAAATATATTTTCTAACATTTATTTTACAAATTTTGTTAAAGGTGTAATTTTATTAGTATAGCTAATATTTTAAAAAATGTTAAATGAAAAGTGTTAGTAAATATCTAAACTTTAGTAGTGAGGTCAATTGTACATGTTAACAGTTGCTAAAATAGTAGTGTCCATATAATGTTACTCTTTTAAGAAGATATAATATATTTATATTAATTTTTATGATTATTGAAAAATTTTGATAATTAGATTAATAAAAATTTTGAATACTTTATATCTTAATTTTTTTCTTAAAGTAATAAAATATGACTTAACAAACAAGTGTGAAAAATAACAAGTATCTATATCATAATTATACATGTAGATATTTAAATCAAGCAAAAAAAAGAATTCTTTTAGCAAATCTTCAATAACTAAAAAATTAACACAATGGGTAGTTATGGATGAAAGTGATAAACAAAAATAAGAGTTATGATAATGATATGGTGATAATTAATTGCAATTTGAATAAACAAGGTCATGCATCATGAAGACCTTGAGACAAATGAAGAAGGTAGATCATATCAAGAGAGAAGAATTTTGCAGTTTACTTATTGTGGTCTGTAAATAAGAGAAGTTCAGAAGAATTCAGGGATTTTAATCTAAACACTTTACTAGCACATAGAAACTTTGGAAATTTCTAATTACACTGATGTAACAGAAGCCAACGAAGTGCAAGTGCCTGTGAGTGCATAGAGTCCAATTTGTCGCAAGAGTTTTCGACACAGTTCAATGCGACACAAACGCTCAGTAATTCTCGGGTCGATCCAACTCTTTTTCATAGAAGTCGTGTGCCTCCCCAAACTAAGATCTTGATACAAGGTTAATTCCATACCCTGTCGAGATTACCAAAAATCAAGTGAAAGACGTATATATTTGAAATTTCAGTTACACATAAAGTTATTTTAAAGACAAACTGCTTATGCATTTGATCTAAAATTTTGTAAAAAAATTTGAAAAAGTATTCACCTGAAAGTATTTGAAAAAGTATATATATATATATATATATATATATATATATATATATATATATATATATATATATATATATATAATGACCATTTGTACCCATGAGAGATGAAAATGCTGACATTTGTACCCATGAAAGCTCGAAACTAATCTTATACCCATGATAGAGGCTGTCCGTGTGACAAAAATGCCCTAGCTTGGATCTGAGCTTGGTTTGTGGATTTTCGAACCTACGTGGCACTCCCATTCCCCCCCAAAGCCATATCTGAGCCAACCATTCACCATCATCATCTTCTTCACCATCATCCCCATCCATCACTGTCTCTTCCCAGCCATCATAACCTCCATCACCATCACTTCAGCACCGCCACAGCTACCTCCCTTCACCACAACCTCCGGCGACAACCCACACCGCCGCGCCCCTTTCTCTTCTTCTTCCCTTCTTCTCACCTCGCTGAGCCCAGAAACCACAGCGCCAGCTCCTCCTTTCCACCAAACAGCCGCGACACCCAACCTTCTCTGCAGCGTCCTTATGATGTTCCAACCCGTCACCACTCCCCTGTCCGAACCCTACCCCCCTAAAGCTCCCAGCAGCATCAGACAAGCCAAAATTTTCAAACAGCAGCATGAATCAAAACAGCAAAATTTTCAAATACCAGCATGAATCAAAACAAACCTAAATCCACTAACATGCATTTCTAACTAACCAAATTAAGCAAAATGAACTAAAAGCAATACAATGAAAGAAACAGAACTCAACAAATGAAAATGGGAACCTGAAAAGCAGAGAATGAACAGGTGAATGGAAGATGATGGCTGAATTGGCTGGGGCAGAAGCGGCGGCCTGGTAGTAGCACTTCTTCAATTGCAGCAGCGGAGAGTGAACGCAGCCATGAAACAGGGGAAAACGGAGGGGATGGAAGAAAAATGGGCTGCACCATGTTCTGGTCGTTCCATGGGAGAACGGGAAACGGGACTGGAATCACGACGGTGCTAGGCTGGTTTGTGATGGTGAGACGGGATGACAGAGAAGGAAGAAGAAAGGGGGAAAGGGGCTCATCGTCGGTGTCGCTGTGGCTCATCGACGGTGCGGCGGTTCGGCCATTGAGAGAAAGGGAGGAGAAGGTGGCCGGTTCGTTGGTGTGGCTGAGGAAGATAGAGAACACGCAAAGGAGAGAAAAGGGAAGAGGGTTGCGGTGGCTCGTAGAGGCCGACGGTGATGGTTAGCGGAGCTAGGGTTCGGACAGGGGAATGGTAACGGGTTAGAATGCCGTAAGGACGCTGCGGAGAAAGTTGGGTGTCGCGGCTATTTGGTGGCAAACGAAAGGAGACCCAGGAATGGAGAAGGTGGCCATTGCTGCTCTGGGCTTTGGTGGAGAGGAGGAGCTAGCGCTGTGGTTTCTGGGCTTAGCGGAGGTGAGAAGAGGGGAAGAAGAAGAGAAAGGGGCGTGGCAGTGTGGGTTGTCACCGGAGGTTGTGGTGAAGGGAGGTGGCTGTGGCGGTGCTGAGGTGATGGTGATGGAGGTTATGGAGGTTATGGTGATGGTGATGGTGAAGAAGATGAAGATGATGATGGTGAATGGTTGGCTCAGATTTGGGGGGGGGGTGGGAGTGCCACGTAGGTTTGGAAACCCACGAACCAAGCTCAGATCCAAGCTAGGGCACTTTTGTCACACGGACAGCATCTATCATGGATACAAGATTAGTTTTGAGCTTTCATGGGTACAAATGTCAGCATTTTCATCTCTCATGGGTACAAATGGTCATTTATTCTATATAAATCTATCTAAAATACTTTTTCATTTTGTCTTTGCCGTTAACAAAAATTTCTCATTCTAAGAATATATATTTAATGATAAGTATTTTTGTCTGTTTTTAAAAAAATTTGAAGTCAATTTTGTCTGTAGCAAGAGTGGGAGATATTTTTCTCAGTGTATTCGAGATATTCGAAGGAGGAGATTTAATTAGTAGTTATTTGTTTCATATTCTCTACCAATCTTTTTGTTTTTATAAATTGATACCCTTATGTTATATTTTGAATAGGTTTAACCTAAAAAAGAATCAAATTTTTTGTTCGATTGCACATAAATTAAAAGGGATGTGTTGCACCGAATTGTGAGGTTGTTGTGATGTATGTGTTTTGCGTACGACAAATGCTTAGTTGCTGCAAGAAAGAATCTAGATTGGTTCGATATCTATTATCTGAGAGCAAAACATACTCATTTATTGTGACCACCAGTTCTTTTTATGCACCAAAGTCGACCATTAATGTGATGATGAAGAAGCAAAATTGTTTGATATATTTTTTATGGGGAAATAAGAAAGAGAAAGTATGAGGAGACAATGTATTTAGTGTACAATAGGGGTTAAATTGAAATTAAAATCAAATGATAATCAATTAATTAATTTTTAATAATTTCCAATTTGAAATTCAAAGTAAATAACAATTTGCAACAGTTACGTAAACCCTTAAAATGGCCTCCGTCTCCCCCATTTGTTGTGACTTCCTTCTCGTCCGGTCTCCTCCTCTCTCACTGGTGCTATGCCGCCACAGACACCAGCCGCCGTTGCCCATAGCTTCGGCTAACACCAACGTGCACATTGCGAACGCCTAGTAGCACCGTTGCGCAATTTGCGTCGTTTTCGTGGTCCGGCATCACCGCAGTTGTGCAACCCCTCCCCCGCAGCCGACGGGTTTTTCCCTCCTGAAGTTGTCATTCGCGAGATATAGAGGACACATAAGTGTGTCATTTTCATATGTCCATCACCCCTTGCAAGATCGTAAATGGAGTGCAATTTGGTGGAACCGCTATGTCATGTTCCATCTTCAGTCGATAATGACAATTCCGCACATGCAACTGACAACCTTCTCAACCATTGCGTCGTGGAGGGTGAGCAATCTAATAAGGAAAGTAATGTACGTTGAAGCATTGATAACGGATGGTTATTTTCATATGATTTTGATGATTATACTTAGTGCAAGTGGAGTGTTCTATTTTATATCAACTGGTTAACTAGATTTAAGATAATCATTCTTGATGCATCCAAGTTTGGGCTAGTAGTAAATATACATGTATGAAAATTTGCATATGTTAATGAATCACAATATATATTTGATGTTGGCTGAAACTATTTAGAGTTTGTATTCTCCTATATGTATGTATGTATTTATTTAATCAAATTTACCTTGCATGTATAAGCATAAGATTTGGATACATTGGAGACCTTATTCCTCAATGAGCAATCATCAATGCTCCTATGCATGAGGCCTATTGCCCCGCTGAAAATTTATTAGTATAGTTTATTGAATAACAAATCTAACTAATGGTATTATTATTATTAAGACTATTTCTGAAAATATTTATTAAATAGACAAAAGTTATCTATTCATGGTGTACTTAATTTTCGACATGCATGTTTAAATTTTATATATATATAGATAGCAATTAATAAACTTACCAACTGTATTGAGCTTATGCTTTGAAACCGAGGACTGAACTGAGTGCATGTTAGTTTTATAGACTACATGTTGATCTATGTGTTATACAGTGTTATTGTGAAAGAGAAGAGTAGTAGATATAATACTTATATAGGTGAAATCAAATTATTAAATCAAATACTTTCATTAGGTGATATTTATGCATGTGCTTCCATGTGAAAATGGGTAGGATAATTATTTTGATTTATTTTTGTGTCGAATTATTTTGGCTTCTTAGTGAAGGTTTATGTACATGATATTTAGTTCATCACGTAATATTTAATTAGTTTATTTATTTGGCTTTGTGCGTTTATTTGCGATTGTAGGACATGCAAGTTTCGGATGTTACTCAGGTTAAAAGTGATGAGACGGATCTTGGTTACGAGGTTTGGACTGTAGTTAAATTTTGTTTTGTCATGAACTACATGTTTGAATTGAGCATTAATGGCATTGAGTAATGGTTGTTTTCAACTGATACGCAGTTACCGGATCATAGTTGCCTTGGCTAGTGATGCATGAAAACTTGTCTCTCAACAAATTTTCCTTCAGCAAGTATACCGAATTGTCGTCAAGTAAAACTCATAATAGAGTGAGGTCGAATCCCACAAGGATTGATTGGTCAAGTAACTTTAGTTAGAAGAATACACTAGTTGAGCTAAACAGAATTTAGATTGGGAACTTGCAAGAATTTAAATGACTGGAAAGTAAATAACAGAAATTAAAGTGCAGAATCTTAAATGGGGATTTGGGAAAATAAACATGAAAATAAATGGCAGAAAGTAAAGAGAATGGGTAAGATCAGAAATGGGGAAATCATTGGGTTAAGAAGATGTTGCATTCTCCGGATCAAGTTCATTTTCATCTCTTCCTCAATCAATGCATTCATTGATCTCCTTGGCAATCTTAAGTGATTGGATCCCAATTCCTTGGCAATTCAATCTCTCTAAGCTTGAACAATTGCCCAATTTCTTGATTTAATTACTCATGGGAAGAGATGAAGTGTGGTCATTGATTATACCACATGTATTTCCAAATTAAAGTGTTGGGAGGATTACATGTCACTATATCCGCCCAGACCCCAATTTGGTCCAACATGAGAAAGCATTTCTAGCATGATCTCATCATCCCTTTTCCAAGGCTCAAAAGAGATCCAATTATGGAGAGTTTCTTTTCCAAGACAACTAACCAATTGAATTAAGATCGAAAGCTTTCTAGTAAGATCAAGAGAAAAGAAAGAAGAAGAAGAATGAAAACTATAATTGATCTATCAAATTACAACAGAGCTCCCTAACCCAATGAAAGGGGTTTAGTTGTTCATAGCTCTAGAAATGAAAAATGGCAGAAAAGAAGAATCCATGCTAAAAGTGTAGAAAAGTAAATCTACAGAGAGTAGTTCCCAAAAGTGCTAAGCTTCTCTATAGTTCAAAACTACTCCTATATATACTACTCCTCTTGATCTTCTAGTGAGTTCTTCAAGTCTTGGATGTGGGCTCTGGATCTTGAGTTGAAGCAGTTCTCATCTTTAGTGGGCCCAACTTACAGAGAAATATGAATTAGGCTTGAGAATTTAGTAAGATTTAACGTTGAGTGCCATTGTGGGTTCGAGAACGTTAGTGGCATTCACTTTTTCCACTAACGTTCCACCCTCATGTATCCACGTTAAATCCAACGTTAGTGGTCTTAACGTGACCACTAACGTTGCCTTCTCAATTTTTGGCCAACGTTATTAGGACTCACTTTTCCCAACAACGTTGGCTTATACCCCTTCGCGAACGTTAATGGGAATCACTTTTCCCATTAACGTTGTTTAGTGCCCTTTGTTCCTACGTTAGAGTTCACGTTAGTGTAGCTAATGTGACTCTTAACTTGGGTGTATCTCACCTTCGAGAGCGTTAGTGACACTCACCTTTGTCACTAACGCTCCAAATGCCCAAATTCTCTACGTTAGAACTCACGTTAACTAAGTTAACGTGGCTCTTAACGTAGTAGTGATGCCATCTTCCAATGTTAGTGACAAAAGTGAGTGTCACTAACGTTGACTCTTTGATCTCAACTCTACGTTAACTTTCACGTTAATGGTCTTAACGTGAAAGTTAACGTAGGCAATGCTAGTTGGTCCAACGTTAGTGACAAAAGTGAGTGTCACTAACGTTGGCTTTTGTTTTCCTCTTCCACGTTAGAGTTCACATTAACTAAGTTAACATGACTCTTAACGTGGATCATTGCCAAGTTCTCCAACGTTAGTGGTGTTCACTTTTACCACTAACGTTGGAGGAAAACGTTATTGGTGTTCACGTTTTCTCTTAACGTTGGAGTTCCCTTTTTCTTCTACGTTAACTACCACGTTAACTTAGTTAACGTGGCAAGTAACGTGAGCTATGGATGGCTTCACAGGTGTTATTGGTGATCACTTTTCTCATTAACGTTGCAAGCTTTTTACCATTCCATATTAGTGTTCACGTTAACTAGGTTAACGTGAATACTAACGTGGTTCTTCCTTGTTTCCTTTGCCCTGAAATCAAGCAATTAAAGTGCATCAAAGCTCTAGCCAAAGTCATGAGATTATGCATCATCAATTTATCATATAATTCTAGCAAAATTCTCATGAAATCATGCAAAGTTTATAATAGTTGCTTGAATCAAGGTGTAAGTGTAATTTCATCCAAAACTTGCCTTATTCACTAAGAAAATGCATGAAACTACCCTAAAATAGTAAAGAAAAGGTCAATGAAACTGGCCTAGATGCCCTGGCATCAGCTAGGACGAAATACCAAGAGTTGGGATGCAGTTTACGCAATTACAATTGGCTCAGGAATTTTATGCGAGCTACGCAAAGAAAGTCGGTTTTGTAACTAAGATACGGATGACAACATGTGACAAGATGACAAAGGAATCCATTAACCAAGTTATTCACAGCAATCGGGACGGTTTTCGCAGGTCTCATGTCAAAGCACCTACACGGAAGAACACGATTTCAGCCGTGGGGTGCAAGGCAAGGATATATGCAAAGTTTGATAAGGAGAAACAAGATTGGGTTTTGTTGAAGGTTGAGGTGAGGCACTCGCACCCATGTTCAACGAAAAAGGCAGTGCACTACCATGAGTATAGGGAGCTAACCATGCATGCGAAATGCATGATTGAGGATAATGATGAGGCTAGGATTCAATCCAACAAGACATTCCTAGTATTAACTAATGAGACTGGGGGGGGGCGTCAAACCTGGGATTCTCAGAAAAGGATGTAAGGAACTACATTCCCTCAAGACTCCAATCCACCAATGTGAATGCGAATGTTAACGGGATGTTGAATTACTTCATGCAAACGAAGGACATCAATCCGAACTTCTTCTATGCGGTGAATATGGACGAGGAGTGTAAGTTTAGGAGTGCAGTTTGGGTGGATGCAAGGTGCAGGGCGTCATATAAATATTATGGAGACGTGGTGTCTTTTGATAGCACATACAATACAAACAAGTATAATGTAGTTATGTTGGACTTTTTTAATTTGTTTTTTTTGTATGGTCATAATCGGATTTTCTTGTATGTAGTTGTTGTGTGTTTAGGCATGGATTACTGTTTGCATCATTTGTTGGTGTCAACCACCATGGTAAGTCGACCTTGCTCAGCTGTGCTCTGCTAGGGAATGAAGAAACTCCAAGTTATGAGTGAATTTTCAGCCAATAGGTGAAGTGCTTGGAAAATGCTCCACATGGAATTATTACCTATCAATGCATATCCATGTATGGTGTAATTAGGAAGGTTTTACGATATACACACTACCGATGGTGCATCTGGCACATTTTAAAGAAGATACCGCATAAGCATGGAGGCTATTATCAGTACAGAGAGTTGAATGCTGATCTGACTAACATTGTGTGAAATTCTTGGACAGAAGAGTCATTTGAGGATAATTGGTTTGAATTCATAGATGAGTACAACTTACATAACAACACATGGCTGTCAAGTTTGTTACTATAAAGTTATATGATGCGCTGTAATTTATAAGTTTTTAGTGCTTGGAGTTATTTGTTTTACAGTAATGTGTTCAGTATAAGATTTATAAGCTAAGAATGCTTTGTTTTCTGTAGACCTTTATGACAATCAATGTATGTGGGTTCTCATATTTTTCAAGGGTGAATTTTGGGTTGCTTTGAGGAGTATGCAAAGGAGTGAGAGTATGCATGTATTCTATGACAGATTCTTACACAGCAGGACTAGCTTTGTCCGATTTGTACACAAGTATGACAATGTGCTTCGAATCATGGAGTAGAGAAAATTAGAGGATGATGCAGCAGACTCGAGGGGGTTATCCCATGTGCAACGAGTTCACCTTTGGAGTGACAATTTCAACAGGAGTATATTAGCAACATATTTAGGATGTGCAATTTCAGTTTGTAAAGAAGGTTAATTGTAGAGTTTCTGTTGTTGCTAAGGAGGGGGACTCAGTATGCATGATAGTGGAGTAGGAAAAACTAGTCAATGATTTCACTTTTTGTGTTACATACGACGTACACTTTGACCGTTCAACGCATCAGGCTCGTTGTGAGTACAATCTATTCGAGAGTAATCACAATGTGAGTCGGTCAGATGAGAGTCATAACATATTCAGAGGATTATGTGCACACTTCTTCAACGTTGCTCAGGAATTCGTTAATGAGGACAAGGAAACAATCATGCTGCAAGCTGCTCTGGAAGAAACAAGGGCCAAGCTGATTGATTATCGTGCCAAGAAGCGGTCCAAGACCGTCATGGATGCCCACCCTAGCATCGGCAAATAGAGTTCGAGTGTGGTGAGTCTAGACGACATTCAAGGCCCGTCAAAGGTCACCACAAAGGGTCGGCCAAAGAGTATTAGGCTTGGCACTGACTTGGAGACGTCTTTCCGGAAATCTGTGCGGAGGCAGAAGAAGAATGTCGCCCCGGTATATATTTATGTTAATTTAAGCTTGCACAATTACTTGGTATATTACTATGCAGGTATTGAATTATTGTTATATTTCCGTGTGGTTTTGCAGCGTGTTCATTCAGAGGCCTCTGGAGTGTAGAGTTGGGTGCTCCTGTTGGTCGGAATGAGTCTGATGAGCGGATATTTTATACGCTTTTTGGGGGTAATTTCATGTAGATTTTAGTATGTTTTAATTAGTTTTTAATAGAATTTTATTAGTTTTTAAGCAAAAATCATATTTCTGGACTTTACTATGAGTGTGTGTATTTTTCTGTAATTTCAGGTATTTTCTGGCTGAAATTGAGGGAGCTGAGCAAAAATCTGACTTAGGCTGAAAAAAGACTGCTGATGCTGTTGGATCTTGACCTCCCTGCACTCGAAATGGATTTTCTGGAGCTACAGGAGTTCAATTGGCGCGCTCTCAACGGTGTTGGAAAGTAGACATCCAGGGCTTTCCAGCAATATATAATAGTCCATACTTTGCGCAAGGATAGACGACGTAACTTGGCGTTGAACGCCAAGTTCATGCTGCTGTCTGGAGTTAAACGCCAGAAAAACGTCATGATCCGGAGTTGAACGCCCAAAACACGTCATAACCTGGAGTTTAACGCCAATAAAGGCCTCTACTCGTGGATAGCTTTAATCTCAGCCCCAGCACACACCAAGTGGGCCCCAGAAGTGGATTTCTGCACCAATTATCTTAGTTTATTCATTTTCTGTAAACCTAGGTTACTAGTTTACTATTTAAACAACTTTTACAGACATTTCTTGTAACTCATGACACTTTCAGATCTGAATTACATACTTTTGACGGCATGAGTCTCTAAACTCCATTGTTGGGGGTGAGGAGCTCTGCAGCGTCTCGATGATTTATCACAATTCCTTTGTTTTCCATTCAAACACGCGTGTTCTTATCTAAGATGTTTATTCGCGCTTAATTGTGAAGAAGGTGATGATCCGTGACACTCATCACCTTCCTCAATCCATGAACGTGTGCCTGACAACCACCTCCATTCTACATCAGACTGAATGAATATCTCTTAGATTCCCCAACAGAATCTTCGTGGTATAAGCTAGATAGATGGCGGCATTCATGAGAATCCGGAAAGTCTAAACCTTGTCTGTGGTATTCCGAGTAGGATTCCGGGATTGAATGACTGTGACGTGCTTCAAACTCCTGAGGGCTGGGCGTTAGTGACAGACGCAAAAGGATCAATGGATTCTATTCCAACCTGATTGAGAACCGACAGATGATTAGCCGTGCTGTGACAGAGCATAGGAACGTTTTCACTGAGAGGATGGGAGGTAGCCATTGACAACGGTTACACCCTATATAGAGCTTGCCATAGAATGGATTTTTCGTGTGAAGAAGGATTTCAAGGAAGAGTTGAAGTCAAAGGACAAAGCATCTCCAAAACTCCAACATATTCCCCAATACTGCAAAACAAGTAACTCTATTGTTCAAGTAATAACTATTTATTTGATGCCCTTTTTCTTTATTAAAATACGAGGCTAAAGAATCCTATTGATATCCTGACTAAGACAAATAAAATAAACATTGATTGCTTCAAGCCAATAATCTCCGTGGGATCGACCCTTACTCACGTAAGGTATTACTTGGACGACCCAGTGCACTTGCTGGTTAGTTGTGCGAATCACAAATTCGTGCACCAAGTTTTTGGCGCCGTTGCCGGGGATTATTGAGTTTGGACAATTGAAGGCATATTTTATTTCTTAGATTAGGAATAATTTATTTTTCTTTTTATTGTTATAGAGTCATTAAATCTTGATAGGATAGTTTATCTTCAAAAATTTCTTTTCAAAATTTATTATTTTTCTTTTAAATAATTGCTAATTTTCGTGAGTTTAGTGTCTTGTTCTAAGTTTGGTGTTAATTGCATATTTTATATTTTCTTTGAAATTTTTGTGTTAGTGTTCTTGGTTCTTCCTTGATCTTCAAGTTGTTCTTGTTCATTTTTCTTGATTGATCTTTAAATTTTCTTGCTTTGTGTCTTTTCTTGTTTCACTTGTGTTCTTTTTAAAGCATTAATTGGAATATCTAGAACAAGTGTTACATTTATTCCCAATTGGCTAAAGCATTAGCTTATATTCTTGATAAGGGAGCACCAGTACTTTTGAAAATCTTTTTCAAAAAAATAATTTTTCTTGATTTAATCTTGTGCCAAACTCTAAGTTTGGTGTTTTCTTGTTAATTTTAATATAATTTTCGAAAATTTTATTAAAGTTTTCTAAAAATTTTAAGTTTGGTGTTCTTTCTTTTGTTCTTGGTGTTCTTGTGAATCTCCAAGGTGTTCTTGAGTTTTTCCTGTGTCTTGATCTTAAAATTTTTAAGTTTGGTGTTCCTTGGTGTTTTCCCTCCAAAATTTTTGAAAATAAGGAGCATTAGATCTAAAAATTTTAAGTCTTGTGTCTTTTGTGTGTTTTTCTCTTTCATCATAAAATTCAAAATTCAAAAAATTTTTTATTTTTCTAACTAATTTTGAACTATTTTTTTTTCGAAAATCTTTTATAAAAATTCAATTTTCAATTTCAAAATATTTCCACTTTCTTTTATTTATTTCGTTTTTATTTTATTTTATAAAAAAAAATAAATTAATTTTTATAAAATAAATAACATCAACATATATACCCTTTCTTTTAGTCCAACATGGAAGCACCTATGAATGAACAGTCCAAGAGGACTTTGGGGTCATATGCCAACCCCACTATTGCTTCATATGGGAGTAGTATCTGTATACCCTCCATTGGAGTTAGTAGCTTTGAGCTAAATCCTCAGCTCATTATCATGGTGCAGCAAAACTGCCAGTATTCTGGTCTTCCACATGAAGAACCTACAGAATTTCTGGTACAATTTTTACAAATTGCTGACACAGTACATGATAAAGAAGTGGATCAGGATGTCTACAGATTATTACTGTTTCCATTTGCTGTAAAAGATCAAGCTAAGAGGTGGTTAAATAACCAGCCTAAGAACAGCATAAAAACATGGAAACAGCTGTCAGAAAAATTCCTGAATCACTATTTCCCTCCCAAACGGATGACACAGCTAAGGCTAAACATCCAAGGCTTCAAACAAGGAGATAATGAATCCCTTTATGATGCTTGGGAGAGATACAGAGAGATGCTAAGAAAATGCCCCTCTGAAATGTTTTCAGAATGGGTGCAATTAGACATCTTCTACTATGGGCTTACAGAAAAAGCTCAGATTTCTCTAGACCACTCAGCTGGTGGATCTATACATATGAGAAAAACAATTGAAGAAGCTCAAGAGCTTATTGATACAGTTGCCAGAAATCAGCATCTGTACCTAAGCAATGAATCCTCTATGAAAGAAGAAGCTAAAACAGTAACTGCAGAACTCAGTCCAGTGGATCAGGCTAATGAATTCAATCAGCAATTAGATTTTCTAACTCAGCAACTAGCCGAATTCAAGGAAATATTACAGGAAACAAGAATGGCTAACAGGAACATGGAAGTGCAATTAAAGCAGACAGAAAAGCAACTGTCAAAACAAATAACAGAAGAATGCCAAGCAGTTCAATTAAGAAGTGGGAAAACATTAAATACCTCACTTCAAAGCAGCAGGAAACCAAGAAATGAACAAGAGGATACTCAAAATCCCTTTGAGGACAATCAGAGCCCAGAGAGGAACAAAGCTGGCACTGAACGCCCAGACCATGCTCATTCCTGGCGTTCAACGCCAGAAACAAGCATGAATCCGGCGTTGAACGCCCAAAGGGAGCATGGTTCTGGCGTTCAAACGCCAGTGACAAACAAGGAAGTAGCGTCTAACGCCACTCCAGCTCCCACCACTGGCATTCAAATGCCAGTAGGGAATCAGTCACATACAAGTGCTGATAATAACCCTTCTAAGAAGGCTTCCCAACCCACTTCTGTAGGTAATAAACCTGTAGCAACTAAGGTTGAGGAATACAAAGCCAACATGCCTTATCCTCAAAAACTCCGCCAAGCGGAACAGGATAAGCAATTTGCCCGCTTTGCAGACTATCTCAGGACTCTTGAAATAAAGATTCCATTTGCAGAAGCACTTGAGCAAATACCTTCTTATGCTAAGTTCATGAAAGAAATCTTAAGTCATAAGAAGGATTGGAGGGAAACTGAAAAAGTCTACCTCACTGAAGAATGTAGTGCAGTCATTCTGAAAAGCTTACCTGAGAAGCTTAAAGATCCTGGGAGCTTTATGATACCATGCACATTAGAGGGTAATTGTACCAAGCAAGCTTTATGTGATCTTGGGGCAAGTATCAACTTAATACCTGCATCTACTATCAGAAAGCTTGGTTTAACTGAAGAAATTAAACCAACCAGGATATGTCTTCAACTTGCTGATGGCTCCATTAAATACCCATCAGGCGTGATTGAAGACATGATTGTCAAGGTTGGGCCATTCGCCTTTCCTACTGACTTTGTGGTGCTGGAAATGGAGGAGCACAAGAGTGCAACTCTCATTCTAGGAAGACCTTTCCTAGCAACTGGCCGAACCCTCATTGATGTCCAAAAAGGGGAAGTAACCTTGAGAGTCAATGAGGAGGAGTTCAAGTTGAATGTTGTCAAAGCAATGCAACATCCAGACACCCCAAATGACTGCATGAGTGTTGATATTATTGACTCTTTGGTAAGAGAGGTCAATATGGCTGAGAGTCCCGAATCAGAGCTAGAGGACATCTTTAAAGACGTCCAGCCTGATCTGGAGGAGTCAGAGAAAATAGTGGAATCTCTGAAAATCCCTCAGGAAGAGGAGAAACCTCTTAAACCCGAGCTCAAACCATTACCACCTTCCCTAAAATATGCATTTCTGGGAGAAGGTGATACCTTTCCTGTAATCATAAGCTCTACCTTAGAACCACAGGAAGAGGAAGCACTAATTCAAGTGCTAAGGACACACAAGACAGCTCTTGGGTGGTCCATCAGTGATCTTAAGGGCATTAGCCCAGCTAGATGCATGCACAAGATCTTACTGGAGGGTGACGCCAAACCAGTGGTTCAACCACAAAGGCGGCTGAACCCAGCCATGAAGGAAGTAGTGCAGAAAGAGGTCACTAAGTTACTAGAGGCTGGGATTATTTATCCTATTTCTGACAGCCCCTGGGTGAGCCCTGTCCAAGTCGTCCCTAAGAAAGGTGGCATGACAGTGGTTCATAATGAAAAAACTGAACTGGTTCCTACAAGAACAGTTACTGGGTGGCGCATGTGTATTGATTACAGAAGGCTCAATACAGCCACCAGAAAGGATCATTTTCCTTTACCATTCATAGACCAGATGCTAGAAATACTAGCAGGTCATGAATACTACTGCTTCCTGGATGGATATTCAGGTTATAATCAAATTGCAGTAGATCCCCAGGATCAGGAGAAAACGGCATTCACATGCCCATCTGGAGTATTTGCATACAGAAGGATGCCATTTGGCCTGTGCAATGCACCTGCAACTTTTCAGAGGTGCATGCTCTCAATTTTCTCTGATATGGTGAAAATATTCCTGGAAGTCTTCATGGATGACTTTTTAGTATTTGGAGACTCATTCAGCTCCTTCCTTAACCATTTAGCACTTGTTCTAAAGAGATGCCAAGAGACCAACCTGGTTTTAAACAGGGAAAAGTGTCACTTTATGGTGACTGAAGGAATTGTCCTTGGGCACAAAATCTCGAACAAGGGAATAGAGGTGGATCAAGCTAAAGTTGAAGTAATTGAAAAATTACCACCACCCACCAATGTTAAGGCAATCAGAAGCTTTCTGGGGCATGCAGGATTCTATAGGAGGTTTATAAAGGATTTTTCAAAAATCGCCAAGCCTCTAAGCAACCTGCTAGCTGCTGACATGCCATTCATCTTTGATAAAGAGTGTCTGCAGGCATTTGAGACCCTGAAAGCTAAATTGGTCTCAGCACCAATCATCTCTGCACCAAACTGGGCATTACCATTTGAACTAATGTGTGATGCCAGTGACCATGCCATTGGTGCAGTGTTGGGACAAAGGCATGACAAGCTTCTGCACGTCATTTACTATGCCAGTCGTGTTCTAAATGACGCTCAGAAGAATTACACAACCACAGAAAAAGAGCTACTTGCAGAGGTTTACGCCATTGATAAATTTAGATCCTATTTAGTAGGATCAAAGGTGATTGTGTACACTGATCATGCTGCTCTTAAATATCTACACACAAAGCAGGATTCAAAACCCAGACTTATAAGATGGGTGTTGCTTCTGCAAGAGTTTGATATAGAAATAAGAGACAGAAAAGGGACGGAGAATCAAGTAGCAGATCACCTGTCCCGAATAGAAACAGTGGAAGGGGCGTCCCTCCCTCTCACTGAGATCTCTGAAACTTTTCCGGATGAGCAACTCTTTGCCATCCAGGAAGTGCCATGGTTTGCAGACATTGCAAACTACAAGGCAGTGAGATTCATACCCAAAGAGTACAGTAGGGTGCAATCAAAGAAATTAATCACAGATGCAAAGTACTATCTTTGGGATGAACCATATCTCTTCAAGAGATGTGCAGACGGAGTAATCCGTAGATGTGTGCCTAAGGAAGAAGCGCAAAAGATTTTATGGCACTGCCATGGATCACAGTATGGAGGACATTTTGGAAGTGAGCGAACAGCCACCAGGGTCCTCCAAAGTGGCTTCTACTGGCCCACTCTCTATAAAGATTCCCGAGCATTTGTGCTTAATTGTGACAGTTGCCAAAGATCAGGCAACTTACCTCACAGTTATGCCATGCCTCAGCAAGGGATCTTGGAGATTGAGTTGTTTGATGTATGGGGCATTGATTTCATGGGACCCTTCCCACCATCATACTCAAACACTTATATTCTGGTGGCAGTGGATTATGTATCCAAATGGGTGGAGGCTATTGCAACACCCACCAATGACACTAAAACAATGTTAAAATTCCTCCAGAAACACATCTTCAGCAGATTTGGTATCCCTAGAGTGTTAATTAGTGATGGGGGCACTCATTTCTGCAATAAACAGCTTTATGCTGCTCTGGTTCGTTATGGAGTTAACCACAGGGTGGCTACTCCATATCATCCACAAACTAATGGGCAAGCTGAAGTCTCAAATAGAGAACTCAAAAGAATCCTGGAACGGACTGTAATTAACCGTAGAAAGGATTGGGCAAGAAGCTTGGATGATGCTCTGTGGGCATACAGAACAGCATTTAAGACCCCTATAGGGACCTCTCCATACCAGCTTGTGTATGGAAAGGCGTGTCACTTGCCAGTGGAACTGGAACACAAGGCCTACTGGGCAACCAGATTCCTGAACCTTGATGCCAAGTTAGCTGGAGAAAGACGATTACTCCAGTTAAATGAGCTAGAGGAATTTAGACTCAATGCTTTCGAAAATGCAAAAATTTACAAAGAGAAAGCAAAAAGATGGCATTGATAAGAAATTTTCATCCAGAGTCTTTGAGCCAGGATAGAAAGTTCTGTTATTTAATTCAAGGCTCAAATTATTCCCTGTGAAATTAAAATCCCGGTGGAGAGGTCCATATGTAATTACAAGCGTATCACCATATGGATACATAGAACTTCAGGATAGTGACTCTAACAAAAAGTTCATTGTTAATGGATGAAGAGTTAAACACTATCTTGAAGGTAATTTCGAGCAAGAATGCTCAAGACTGAGACTTAATTAAAGATCAGTGATAGTCCAGCTAATGACAATAAAGAAGCGCTTGCTGGGAGGCAACCCAGCCATTTACAAAAGTTTATTTACTAATTAAATAAATTTTCTTTTTTTACAGGTATGTGTCCAAGTATCTTCAAGTTAAAATAGCAATTGGTTGAATTCACAGAGTTATAAAGGAAATTGGAAGCTCACTGGCGTGAAAAAGCCAGTAAGAAACATTTTGGGCATTGAACGCCCAAAAGAAGCACCCACTGGGCGTTCAACGCCAGTAAGGGTAGCCTTCTGGGCGTTAAACGCCAGAAAGAAGCATCTTCTGGGCGTTAAACGCCAGAAAGATGCACCTTCTGGGCGTTTAACGCTAGTCTGCTAGCATCCTGGGCGTTCAGAAAAATGCCCAGTGACGAAGGACTTTCTGGCGTTCAACGCCAGAAAGAAGCACCAGATGGGCGTTGAACGCCCAGGAGAAGCAACATGGGGGCGTTGAACGCCCAAAACATGCACCATGTGGGCGTTCCACGCCAGGATGATGGGAGGAGGTACAATTCGTTTTTCTTCATAATTTTTCAAAATTTTTATGTTTCAATTCATGATTTCTTGCATAAACATATTTCAAATTATCACTTTCAATTCCAAAAGTTTTTATCCTAATTTCTATAATACAATGTTGCAAATGTTTTAGATATATCTTAACCCAAAAGAACAAATGGCTCCTAAAGGGAAACAACCCAACCCAAAAGGCAAGAAAGAAAGCACTCCAAAGCCACTTTGGAATCAAGGGAAGTTCTTAACTAAAGAACATTCAGACCATTACTACAAGATAATGAGTCACAGATCAGTGATCTCGGAAGTCAGATTCGATCTGAAAGAAGATGAATATCCGGAGATCCAAGAGCAAATTCGAAACAGGAATTGGGAAATTCTGGCCAATCCTGAAACGAAAGTGGGGAAGAACATGGTTCAGGAATTTTATGCTAATCTATGGCAGACAGAAAGGCAAAGAATCATTGGAGCTGCTCTCTTTGACCATAAGACCGTAGTCAGAGGAAAGGTCATTCATACCAATTCTGACAAGATCAGGGAGATATTCAAGATTCCTCAACTGAAAGATGACCCAGACTCCTTTAATAGGAGAATGATGAGGGTCAATAAAGGGTTGGACAAGATTCTGGAGGATATATGCATCCCTGGAGCCAAGTGGACTACCAGCACGACTGGCGTCCCAGTTCAACTAAAAAGGGAAGATCTAAAACCAGTAGCCAGAGGCTGGCTGGATTTCATTGGGCGTTCCATATTGCCCACCAGCAACCGTTCTGAAGTAACCATCAAAAGAGCTGTCATGATTCACTGCATCATGTTGGGAAAAGAGGTAGAAGTCCATCAGCTGATCTCATGTGAGCTATACAAAATAGCAAACAGGAACTCTAAGGACGCCAAATTGGCTTATCCAAGCCTAATTTCTATGCTTTGCAAAGATGCTGGAGTAAAGATGGGAATAACTGAATATATCCTAATATAAAAGCCCATTACTGGAACATCAATGGTTAGACAACAGCAACAAGATGATCCAACCATGAGAAGAGCACAAGAAGCTCTCCCAGAAATGCCCCAATTCGAATACTGGGAACATCTTGAGGCTTCTATTTCCAGATTGCAAGAAGCTATGGATCAAATAAAGGAAGAACAGAATAATCAAAGTAGCATGATTTGCAAACTACTCAAGGAACAGGAGGAGCAAGGGCGTGATCTAAGGGAGCTGAAGCGCCAAAAGATTAATCCATGAAAAAGCACCACACATATTAGAGGAGCACCTACTCCTCAAAACAACAGGTTGCTGAGTTCCAAATTTTTTTTTCTTTTTTTTCTTTTCCTGCTTTTAACTTAGTGATAGGATAATTATAGAAATTTACCTTAGGAGATATTTAGTTTATCTATTTTGATTTTATTTCCAATTAAGCTATAATTTATTTTTCTCATCATCATCAGGCATGAATAAAGTAGTAGATTTTTTTTAATAAAGAAGTAATTTATATTTTCGAGTTCTTAATAATAAAAATTATAATTAATTATGTGTGGTGGCAATACTTTTTGTTCTCTGAATGAATGCTTGAACAGTGCATAAATTGTACTTTGAATTTGATGAATATTGGCTCCTGAAAGGATGAGGAACACGAAAAATATTATTGATGATCTGAAAAATCATGAAATTGATTCTTGAAGCAAGAAAAAGCAGTTCCAAAAAAAAAAAAACAAGCCATGAGCACTAGCCAAGAGTAAAAAAGGGATCCAAGGCTTTGAGCATCAATGGATAGGAGGGCCCAAGGAAATAAAATCCAGGCCTAAGCGGCTAAACCAAGCTATCCCTAACCATATGCTTGTGGCATGCAGGTCCAAGTCACAAGCTTGAGACTGAGTGGTTAAAGTCGTGATCCAAAGCAAAAGAGTGTGCTTAAGAGCTCTGGACACCACTAACTGGGGACTTTAGCAAAGCTAAGTCACAATCTGAAAAGGTTCACCCAGTTATGTGTCTGTGGCATTTATGTATCTGGTGGTAATACTGGAAAACAAAGTGCTTAGGGCCACAGCCAAGACTCATAAAATAACTGTGTTCAAGAATCAACATACTACACTAGGAGAGTCAATAATACTATCTGAATTCTGAGTTCCTAAGGATGCCAATTATCCTGAAAATTTAAAGATACAGGGGGATGCCAAAACTGTTCAGAAACAAAAAGCTACAAGCCCCGCTCATCTAATAAGAATATGAGCTTCATTTAAAACTCTAAAATATTATTACTTCTTAATTTCTGATAAAGTCTATTTTATTTATCTAGTTGCTTGAGGACAAGCAACAGTTTAAGTTTGGTGTTGTGATGAGCGGATATTTTATACGCTTTTTGGGGGTAATTTCATGTAGATTTTAGTATGTTTTAATTAGTTTTTAATAGAATTTTATTAGTTTTTAAGCAAAAATCATATTTCTGGACTTTACTATGAGTGTGTGTATTTTTCTGTAATTTCAGGTATTTTCTGGCTGAAATTGAGGGAGCTGAGCAAAAATCTGACTTAGGCTGAAAAAGGACTGCTGATGCTGTTGGATCCTGACCTCCCTGCACTCGAAATGGATTTTCTGGAGCTACAGAAGTCCAATTGGCGCGCTCTCAACGGCGTCGGAAAGTAGACATCCAGGGCTTTCCAGCAATATATAATAGTTCATATTTTGCGCAAGGATAGACGACGTAACTTGGCGTTGAACGCCAAGTTCATGCTGCTGTCTGGAGTTAAACGCCAGAAAAATGTCATGATCCGGAGTTGAACGCCCAAAACACGTCATAACCTGGAGTTTAACGCCAATAAAGGCCTCTACTCGTGGATAGCTTTAATCTCAGCCCCAGCACACACCAAGTGGGCCCCAGAAGTGGATTTCTGCACCAATTATCTTAGTTTATTCATTTTCTGTAAACCTAGGTTACTAGTTTACTATTTAAACAACTTTTACAGACATTTCTTGTAACTCATGACACTTTCAGATCTGAATTACATACTTTTGACGGCATGAGTCTCTAAACTCCATTGTTGGGGGTGAGGAGCTCTGCAGCGTCTCGATGATTTATCACAATTCCTTTGTTTTCCATTCAAACACGCGTGTTCTTATCTAAGATGTTTATTCGCGCTTAATTGTGAAGAAGGTGATGATCCGTGACACTCATCACCTTCCTCAATCCATGAACGTGTGCCTGACAACCACCTCCGTTCTACATCAGACTGAATGAATATCTCTTAGATTCCCCAACAGAATCTTCGTGGTATAAGCTAGATAGATGGCGGCATTCATGAGAATCCGGAAAGTCTAAACCTTGTCTGTGGTATTCCGAGTAGGATTCCGGGATTGAATGACTGTGACGTGCTTCAAACTCCTGAGGGCTGGGCGTTAGTGACAGACGCAAAAGGATCAATGGATTCTATTCCAACCTGATTGAGAACCGACAGATGATTAGCCGTGCTGTGACAGAGCATAGGAACGTTTTCACTGAGAGGATGGGAGGTAGCCATTGACAACGGTTACACCCTATATAGAGCTTGCCATAGAATGGATTTTGCGTGTGAAGAAGGATTTCAAGGAAGAGTTGAAGTCAAAGGACAAAGCATCTCCAAAACTCCAACATATTCCCCAGTACTGCAAAACAAGTAACTCTATTGTTCAAGTAATAACTATTTATTTGATGCCCTTTTTCTTTATTAAAATACGAGGCTAAAGAATCCTATTGATATCCTGACTAAGACAAATAAAATAAACATTGATTGCTTCAAGCCAATAATCTCCGTGGGATCGACCCTTACTCACGTAAGGTATTACTTGGACGACCCAGTGCACTTGCTGGTTAGTTGTGCGAATCACAAATTCGTGCACCAGAGTCCCAACGATTTGGTGGTTTCATGTATTTGTTAAGCTCCTTCAGCAGTAGTTAGTTCCTGTTGGACATGGGTTCGATCCAACGCAAGGTGATAATTTGTGACCCTCTATTCCTTGCCATCGTTCGGAGGTAAGTATGCAGACCACCTAAACGGAAAAAAGCGGTCAAAAATAGTTGTAATAGCATGACATATCACATTTTTCAATAATTCAAAAACATAAGGAATACCTGGATGCTAGTGAAAACGAGAAAACCTCAAACCCAGAGGACTTCAGCGAGAGAAACCGCCAGAATATCCAACTCTGTAGCAAGTGGAGAGGACCCACCAAGTTGGTAATATTTCTATTCGCAACCCGACACATGCATTGATACAACCATGCCAAAGCGGCCGACCCCCAGCTGCAGCTCCCCATGTCATCAAGATTCGCCAAAATCGCAACCACCGTATATGTACCCGGTTCGCACTCTTGTCCCTAAATAACTGAGTGGATAACATCATGATGTAGGCATGTGCATAAATGCGAACAGTGTCCTCGGTCGCATCCACTGGTAACACCCTAAACCTCTCATGGAACCATGTAAAGTGGACTGTCATCTGCTTGACCTTATTTGGTGGTGGCAGCTCACCGAATAGATCCTGAAACCACTCCCAAGCTAGGTGGCCACCCTCCATGAATTTCTCAAACTCACCAAGGCAACCACTCATGTCCTCTCCATTGACAAGCAACCCAAGCTGAAATGCCACATCTTGCAATGTCACTGTGCACTCTCTAAAAGGCATATGAAAGGTGTGGTCTCAGGGCGTCATCTCTCAATGAACGCACTGACCAAGGGCTCGTCCAACTAGACTAGTGGCTGTTTAACCTGGTCAAGTGGTACAATCCAGCCCTCTCTAAATACGGGATGTTCCTGTCATGAATGGGCATATTTTGTTGCCGTCTCACACTATAGATACACCTAGTTGGCTGCACACAACATGAAAGATATACACGAAATAATTAAATTCTACTATTTACAACAAATCCATTATACCCTCACCAAACAAGGAAACAAATTAAACAATTAAACAATGAAACTATTAACCTATTAGTTAATCGTCAAATTAAATTGTGAATAACATTTTTTCTGGACTAATACGAAAATAGGTTTCACACTTAGATTAACATTTCCGGTCCCCAAAATCGGTTGCCTTTAAATAAGCCTTTCACGAAAATTGATTTATCGCAAAAAAGACTATAAAAAAAATTCTTATAAAAGTTAACATTCAGAAATTAACAGAACAAAATTTGCGATTCAAACTGATTCCTATGTGCAACCCCACTACATTCTACATCCTAACATGCAAGGCCTAATTCTAAATTATAAGGGTTAAATTATAAATTCGAGTTCCTCTACCTTACATACCATTATTCTAATTAATAAATGCTAATGCTAACAAAAAATAAAATATAACTGACCTCGTCAGCAATGGCACCGGCAATATGAACGACACCGTTCAGTCGGTACAAGTTCCGTTCTTCTGCCATGATATCCAGCTAGAGGTCACATTCGGATACCTCGGACCCGCTCTCAAGTTGCTCTGACATCTCTCTTGAATTTTCTCTCTCTAACCAAACCCAACATCCACTCCAAATGAGGAACCCGTGGTTTCCTTCCACGGTTTATATAGGCACTCGCACTCAACATAAATCGCTACTGCCTCCAGCGGTTTACGTTCGCATCCCCATACACATAAACTGCTACTGCCAGTAGCGGTTTATGCACAAGCCCCCTTCAACAGAACCCGCTACTGCCTCTATCAGTTTCTGTATTGTACTCCAACAACGTAATCCGTGGCTGCCTGTAGCGGATTACGTATCTCTATAAACCGCTATTACCAGTAGCAGTTTCTATAGAGATATGAAAAAATATATTTATGTCTTCTTCTTTATAAAGTTGCAATCGTGTAATTTTGGAGGCCAAACAATATAATGATGTAAATTGCCGTAATTTAAATTAATATATTTTTATGATTCAATTAATGTATGTATGTATGTATTGATGTATATTTTTAATTTTTTGATATATATAGCATTAACTTCAAACTATAAATGTATTTCTACTTAACTTTTATGTTTATATATTTTTGCTCTCATCATTGTGCTTAACCCATGTCTTTTTTGCGGTCGAATGCATAAAGCATGATTTTAAATTCCGTCAGTTGTTATCTATTACTTGTATAATGGGCGTAGCTCATTAAGCCAGGTGTCACTCTCACGTTAATTTGGAATAAAATAATGAAGAAGTAGTAAGCTAAAGGTAAAGGTTGTTCTCTCTGTCTCTGCGCTGCTCCTTCTCTCTCGCTTCTAAGTTTCTCAGTCTCTCTCTTTCCTCCTTTCTACATCGTGTCAGTGTCTCAATCTCTCTATGGATCTCCTTCTTCCCAGTAAAAGCCAACAAAACCGTCTGCTTCAAAACCATCACCAATCCCTACGACCCCCACCTAAAACACTAACCCTGGCAACTGGAATTCTTTGTTTGAAAGCACAGAGGAGGAGGACGTGATGGAGGTAGCAGACCTCTCCGAAATCCTCAACCCACAAAGACACAACAGGCGAGATTGACTATAATGGAGCGGAGGACAGCTCGAGACTTCTACTTCTGAGGCACTGACTCTCCCTCCCAAACGTAGCAGCGTCGGAATGATCACCCCAAGAGGGCGATGAGGAGTCAAAGAGGCGAGGTGGAGTATAACGGGGTGCAGGAGGGCTCGACGGGAACGAAGTTCTTCCTCTGATGCGGTGAGTGTGACCTCTGGCCGATATGTTCTCTCTCTCTGTGGCCGACTTCCTCTTAAGGGTTTTTAAGTTGGTTCACCTCTCTATCATCTCTGATTCTCCATTCTATTCCCCCTTTTCCATTCTCACTCTCAGGCACACTACACATCCAAAGCCCAAACCCAACCCACAAAATTCTAGGGTTTGTGTTTGCTGCCTAGGTTTTTCCTGTCATCTCACATTTGATTAAACTGGTGATTTGTTCTGCTTTTGTTTATAGTTTGTGGTATAGGTTTTGTATGTAAATGTCTTCTGTTACCTTACATTGCAGCCTTGGTGTGGATTTAGGAAATTGCTTTCAGTTACTGGATAAATAGAACAAAAAATTTGTTTAAAACCTAGGGATAATAAGGCTTTTTGGGATGCTATGAGATTCTATGACAGTTTTAAACTTTTAATTTCTATATTGACAGTGGATCTCCGTGAGAGGACAAAGATCAGATTCATAATTCTGCTCCTGAAATTTGTGATGTATTTGGGGATTTCGACGATGATGAAGAGGAGGATGGATATGCAGTTCATCATGACATTGAACATGACTCAAATGTGAGTGCCTGCTACCAGTAACTGATATATTTAGTTTGTCTTTGTGTTGCTTAAAATTTTGCAAATGAATAATCAAAGTAATTTCCTGCCTCAGAGATCCCCTGTTGAAGAAGAGGGCTATGAAAAAGGTCTGAGGCCAGAGGATATACTTGCAGATGAAGATCATAGGTATGGGTTAGAAGAGGAAAATTATGAGATGAAAACTAAAGAGAAACCACTTAGGCCACCATTGGAGATAGAGGTTCCGCTGCAACCACCTCCAACTCTTCCAGAAAAGGTGGTTTATATATTAATTTAAATTTAACTTTGACTTTGGGTGGCTGGATAAGAGTTCTTATTCTTCTTTTGGCATATGATGCCTTTATGATTTTTGGTGCAATATTTAAGGTGCCAAAGTGAAAAGTATACAGTTTAAAATGATAGAAGTAGTTGTATTCTTAAAAGAGTTCCTTCATGATCACTTTCTGATGACATATTTAGGCAAAAGGCAGCTTATATGAGGGGCTTTTTAACATCAAACTATCTCATATCTGATAACGGTGGGATGATGGATGCAATTTATGAAGCTATGTCATTTTAGATGATCTTATGTAAATAATGAAATGGTTTCCATAGATGCGTTGAATTTTTGTAAAAAGATGTTGAATTTCAATGTTAAACTCCTTTCTCTTTGTCAACCTCCATCTGGAAACCCTAACCCACTGAGCTAAGCGGAGAGATGCCGGCGATGCTAAGAGACTGGGATCTCTGTTGCGGGCTTCAGACGCTCACGAAGAGCGTTAGCCCGGCGGCTTGCTTCAAGGCAACTGACGAATCGCATCGCACTTCCTCAGTAACGGCGGTTGTAGCTACAAAGGTCCAATCATCATCTTTTCAGGCGTCTTCGTTGTCGATTGGTAATGGCTCCGTATCCCTCGAATTCAAACCATGTCTTCTTCCATCTTTTTATTCAATATTATGCCTATCACCTATTTCTTGATCTCTCTCTCTTTAATATTTCTGCCTGTGCGATTAGGGTTCATGGAAAAGGATCCTGGGAACAACTTTTTTTTTGTCTGATTTGTCAGATTCATTTAAAGATTGGTGGTAGTTCTCAAGAGGAAATCAGCCTAGGGTTCATGTTACTCTACCTCTTTCTTATCTTGAGAAACAACAAGTTAGGTGGGAATTTTTACGACGGCCCTGTCCTTTCTCTGTCCCCTTCCATCATGTGGCGTGTTTCACTGTTCAGTTCGAATTTCCTGTGATGTAGGTATGTAGTGGTCATGACTTGTTTCAGATTCTTTTATATTTGTTTACTTTGATACTCAAGTTTCCTTTCAATTAACAGGATTTATTTTTGCCCCTGTTTGAGCATTCTTTTCTGATTCTATTTTGAAAATTGGGTTTTTTGTTTTGATATAAGATGTTGCGTTCCAGTAACAGTAATTGTTTTTGGAACTATTTATCCATTCCCTTCTGATTTTCTTCTGAAAATTGGGTGGTTTTGTTTATATTGCTGCTTATGTGATAGATGAAACAAATGAACTATACTTAGTGTCAACTGATTCAGTAAAGCTTTTCTCTAATCTCACCCCTTGGAAGGAATTTTGGAAGATAACATTCAGAATCATCAGAATGTGGAGTTTAATTGATCATAAGGAGCAGAATGTAGAACATGCTTTTCTTCGGCTTCTGATAATGGATAAAGAAGTTAGTTATTATAGCTATTTTGATAGTTTTGTTGAATAAGTTTGTATAGCAAAATTTTAGTCACTTTAATTAGTCATTTGTATTGGATAATAACTGTTCAATGCATAGATTTAATCATGCTGGTTCAGATGCTTTTTGAAATTGGCTTTAACTAAAAGTTTTATATGATGTTGACTAGAAATATAAATTGAGTTTACTATTACATGTGTGGAGTGTAAGTGTTGATATTTCCTTATCTTATTTGTTATCAGTTTTAATGTGTTCTTTGGGGCTTTTATTTGTATGTGAAAATTTTAAAATATCTTCAATTTTCTAACTAATTTAAGGTGCTGGAAATTACATGCTTTAAAGTTTCTCAAATAAATTTTTACTCATAAGATGGTCTCAAATTTCTGTATAATTTGTTCTTACTTTTAGTTAATGATTTGGACCCTTTCTTCCGAGTGTGAAAATTCTAAAATTGTGTTTGAGTATGTGTTCTCGGTTTTCCTTTGTTGTTTGTAGATTTTATTCCGGGCTGAAAATGATAGAATAATTGCAATAACTAATGGGATTCTTATTTGTATGTAAGGTCCATGTTGATTTTGCAATTATCATTAACTTTTAATTTTTTTTCCCAAAGATTTTACATGCAAAGTGATTGAGAGTCAAATTTGATTTTGTTTCCTTTTTTTTAGTTATCCGTTCTTCAATTGTGCAGCAGCTTTTGGGTTCAGAGAAGATGATTTTTGGCGAAGTTGAGTAAGATGGTTTTTGTAATTTTAGAAAATAAAAATATTTTATTTTTATATTATCAAAGTGTCAAAGTATTTTCCTTTAGAATTATGTTATCTTTGATCTTTACGGTATCTGGGCTTAAACCTGCTATTTTGGCATATATAGTCTTGAATTTAATAAGTTTTTATTTGCAATGAAACTTGTCACACAGGCAGGAAGAATGGTGGAAGGAGGGCATACGAAAAGGACTCATCTTTATGAACACCGATTCTACCATGCTATTTCGCCTTCACTCCCTTGGTGGCTCCCCTTTTAGATATGAGGTTTGTGTTTCAAGTCTTTTTTTTTTTTGCTCACCCTTATTTCACTTTTTAACACTTCTATTTTTATTGACTCATTTTGGCTGAATTGCATCTTCTGTTTTTAGTTTTTTTTTCTTATGGGTTTTTGTAATTAGATTTTGTTTTAGATTTAGTTTTTTTTTTGTAATTTCAGCTACAATTGATTGAATTGTTTCTTTATTCCTCGAGTATTGGTAATGTATTTAGAAGATGATGGTATGTGTCTTTTTATTTTGGTTAGTGCTGATTTTTGTTAAAAAATATTTTATGCTTTATAGATGATGATGTTGGCTTTATTAAAAAATCAGATTTTTGGTTTGTTATTTGATGCAATTCTTTATTTTCTTCTTTCTCTGTTTTACAGATGTGCTGATTTTTATCTTCTTGGGTATTTATTTTAGAAATACACATTTTATTTTTTTTTCTGAAATAAAATTAGTAACAAGATTAGGTTGATTTGTGTTATTATTACACTAATTGAATTGTACGTCGATGTTATTTGGATTTAGTTATTTGTTTTTCTAAAATTTGGGGTACAATTTTATTAACTTTTTTTACAAAAATGTGATTTATAACAAAAAAAAACTTGCTAATTTTATTTCTCGGTTTTGTTCGCCATTCTTTTAAAATAAGATGAGTAAGTGTTTATCTTTTTTTTATTATTATCCTACAGTGCTTGAATTGTACTTGAGTTGTTCACATGTCCATTTCTTTTAATTCTCCCACACAAAAGAATTGAGAGCCAAATATGTCTTTGTACCTGTTTTGTTTAGTTTTTTTCTTGTGTGTTATTGGTAACTAGATTTCGTTTGTATAATTAGCTTGTGAAAAATAATTAGAATAATATTTTATAAAGTGTTGTTGGAAAATTTTGGAAAATGTTTATCAGTGATACATGTTTTTTTTGGTCCAATTTCAGATGCTAGCTTCCTTAAGTTGTTTTATGAAAAGTCGTTGTGTATTTTGTCTTATTCTGCATTTTGTTCTTTGTTTGTTCCACTCATTTTTAAGTTTTTATTTGCTTGGTTTTTAATTTTAGAAATACTTCTTATTTATTTAATTTTTTATCCGTAAATACTTTTGGCTGGAAATTTTGTTATGGTTGTCAGAAGATTAATTCTAACTTTTTTCCATTCTTTTTTATTTTCTTTGTTTGTTTAGTAATGAACATTGTGTTATGAGAATCAAATACTACAACTTCTCAGATTAGTCAGATGATTTCTTTGAAGTTTCTGAGGTTGGGATTATTGGATTGATCAGTTCGTTAGGTTGGTCAGACCACTCTTCAAGCAGCTTTAAGCTTATGAATCGATGGAGCTAATGAGATTCGTAATCTTGGAGCTGTCTGGAGAGTGGCCTGAGCAGTTGGTCTATTTAGCTATCAAGCTCATGTTGATTCTTTTTCTAAGAAGTTTGAGTATTTGATTCTGTTGTCATATTTTTTTAAATAAAATTAGTAAAAAATTTATATAAGTTATGTTCTGTATTTATCACATGCCATTACCAAATAGGCAAGAGATGAAATTTATGGGGAGAAGGTAAGACACATTATTTAATTGTTTGAATGAATAAATTCTATTGTGTTTATCACATGCCATTTAGTTGTTTGAATGGGATAATACTTATTTAGTCAGATGACATGTTTTCAAATTAAAGGCAATTCCTAAATAAATACATACCATGGAACTGAATGCCTTTAAGCTAGGGATGTTATTGGAATTGAGTTAAAGAACTGAAATTTTATTTTGTTCTTTGTTTTGATTTTTCATTTGTTTTTTGGAGGTTATTTATGGAACTAAAAATACTAAAATATCTCCAATTACATGACGAGCTTTTAAATTTTTGAATTTTATATTTTTTCCATTTCAAGATCTCAAATGTCTTTTTGTTCTTTATTCTCAGTCTTGGTGTATTATTTGGAGCTCTTTTTTTTTGTCTTCTTTATTTCTTTATTTATTTATACCTGATTCTATGTGAATGATTTCATTATACTAAACATCTTCACTGTATTGTTATCTGTCTCAATTGAGCTTTTCATTTCATTTTCTCCATACACTATGCATCTTGACTGTTATTTTTCATTGGTTGGCAAGTATTCTGTTGTGAATTTGTGGTAACTACTTCATTACTTGAAATTGTTTGTTTATATTTTTAGTAGATAGCATGATTTGGTTAGACACGAGTGAATAAATGCAGCGGCATATGGGGAGCAAATTGATAGGATTGCCAACTTACTGATTCTCAGGTTTGTGAATGTTGCTTTGGAGCTTAATTTGTTAAACATTTTTACATGAATCTCACATTTTTTCCTTTCTTACTTCTTCTCCAAGTAATGCAGTAAAAAAGTTTGTGAAAGTGGATCTGACTGGGTCAACGAATTTCATTTAAAAATGCAATGGTGGTGAAAAAAAATCTAAAGTTGTCACAACTATATGACTTCTTTTAATTTAAAAAATTATTAAGGTTTATAAACTAGAAAAGGATATGCTGTCTTTCAGAATTTTAAAATCACAAATTAGTCATTTTATACAAAATTCATGCATATAAAGGGGAGGACTAATATGCTCGCTTTTATTTGATATCTTCTGTTTCTTTATGGTTATTTCTTTGTTATTTTTTGTGGGCCTTACTCTCTTTTATTTATTTCTTTCTCTTTTGATTGAATCTTTTATTTTTTTATTTTTTTTGTTTCTATTGGGATAAATAATGGGGTTGTTATTTCTACGTGATGTCTATGATCATAAACAATTTTTTTATTTTCGTTGTTCTGAATTTGTGGACAGAAAAGATTTGAGAGTGAAATTTAGCTTTATGCCTTTTTTCATATTAAAATTATTTGTTGTTAGTCACCAGATTTCATTTGTATAAAATTAGTAAGAATTTGAGGTCCATGTTGATTTTACAAGTATTATGAATATTTTATTTCATTTTTTTTGAAATTTCGCACACACAAGGATGAGAGTCAATTTTAGTTTCTTGCATTTTTTTTAATTATAATTAATGCTACGTGTCGTAGGTTAGTAGCCATATTTAATTAGTAGGTTAGTAGCCATATTTGATTAGTATAATAAGCGTTGCTGTTGTGAATGTGGTAACCGACATACCCTTATATACATAATTATACACCACTTGAGTTTTACTTGGATGCTATTTATATACATTTTTTTCCTGACTCACCTGTTCTTTAATTGTGGAGCAGCTTTTGGCTTGCGAGAAGTGAATTTTTTGGCAAGTTAAGTAATACTACTACTTGCTTATTTTTATATGAAATTTAAGGCATTAAATATTTATATTTGTGTGGTGTTGTCAGGTTTGCTGGGAATAAGAAAGGAATAGGTATCTTCAAATGCAATGGAAAAGATGGCAAGTGAAAAAGTGTCAAAAGACCCTAATAAACCAAAGAGACAACTCAGTGATTTCTTCGTTCAGTGTGAAAGGGTAAATCATTCCTCACAGTCTTTACTTTTTTTTTCACCATAGTATGCTAATTCTGAATGCATCTTGCATTGTCTTATGCTTAATTGTGCATGATGCATCTTGATTTGATTCTTTTAATTAAAAAAATTACTAAGGTTTAAAAACTAAGAAAGGATAAGTTGTCCTCTTTGCTATATTTCTCTCCTACTAGGTTAGGGTATAGAGTTCCAAGTCTGTACTTCTCATTCTTTGATCTGATAGTGGCAGCTATGAAGATTTTGGATTAGATATTGTATTTTAGTAGGTATAGACTAATCTATGGTTTATAACGGGTATTTTGAATGTTCAATTTCAAATATCTTAGTTCTTTCCTTTCTTTTTTCTCCCAAATTAAAAAGTTTAACTATTTCAAAAATTCAAGTTTCTCAGTTGTATGCTGCTAGATATCCCCTCCCCATTTTCTTTTATCTTGTGTATCTTCATTGGAATATGATATATTTTTTCATTAGAAATCTAATTATATAGAAAATCTAAAATCATGATATTTAAACAAAAAGATAGGCTCATTACCTAAGCCTGTCACCTCTAGATCTATGCATGGGCTTTTTTGTTTTGATTCTTGCTTTTTCCCTTACACTAATTAACCTCATGTTATTTTTGTTAGCTTCATGTTCTCTCTCTTCGTCTTCTCTTTCGATTCTCTTTATTGCTTATATCTATTGGTGCTAGCTTAGGATTTATAGAGAAGATTGCTCACTTAATATACTAATTATTTGAATGAGGTTTAGGATGTGAAAAAATAAAGTATATGTTCAAGTAATTAATTTTTGAATATTAAATAGGTTTTTAAAAGGTGAATTAAATGATTCTCTAACTTATATACTATTTTGATGATAATTGAAAACAAATAATTGTTTGGCCTTCCATAATTTTATTACGGTTACTTTAATTCCTTTTAAGTAGGTTTACTAATATTTTTTTTACTGATCTTAAGTGAATAATTGTTTATAATGTGCTAATGAAGATAATCTGCTACAAAGATAGAAGAGAATAGTTGACAAATCAGTTTGCACTAGGGTAATAATATTCTAATAAATTGTCTATATATACTTTTCTACAAGCGATCACCTTGACATATTTTTCATTCGAAATATGCTCTATCCTACATTAAATATTAAAAATATGTTGTATACGCCTATTAAAATTGTAATATTTAAACTAATACTAGATGTGATCATTGTATGTTCTTCCTCTTCTGACACTATTAGGTTAGGATTTAGAGGGAGTTGTCATGATTTACGTACTATTTTTTACATCTCTTTGCTATATTTCTCTTCTGCTATTAGGTTAGGGTATATGGTTCCAAATCTGATTCTTCTTATTCTTCGATCTGATAGTGGCGGCTATGAAAATCTTTAGATTAGATATTGGAGGTTAGTAGGTATAGACTAATATAGGGTATACTGTGTATTTTGAATGTTCAATTTCAAATATCTATTAGTTGTTTTCTTTCTTTTTCCTCCTAAATTAAAAAATTTTAACTATTTCAAAGATTCAAGTTTCACAGTTGTATACTGCTAGATATACCCCTCCCTCCCCATTTTTTTATCTTGTGTTAATTGAGGCTATTATATTGTGTGTGCTATAAAAGTATCATTCTCTTAAAGGAAAATCTGCCTATTGCCATGAGAGAAGTTGGTCATGTGTTTATCTTGTGTTAAGTGAAGCTACTATATTGTGTGTGTGGTCAAGTTGATGAGAGTGAGAAGGTGATGATGTGTTTATTTGCTTATACAATGTGTTAACTTTTATTGTTTAGGTTTTTAGACCTATTTATATTAATTTGTCTAATTTGGTTTAAATTTTAATAGATTTATTGAAATTAGGAATATGTTGTTGGCTTTACACAAGATTGTGCTTAGGATTAGAAAAAGGAAAAGTCCCCTTGAAAAGGTTGACAAGATCTTTGAAGCTAGAATTTGATGATGCTGATGCTTTTGAAGGTGAATTTGCATCTGGTGAGGGGGGTCAAGTGACATGATTTTGCATGTCATTTAACTAGAGCTACTGATTAGGATTTATAGGACATTAAATATAGGTAATGCAAATGTGTCCACTCTTTTTTGGTATGTAACGTGAAGTTTTTTTGTTGTCTCAAATTTAATTATGTAGCCTTTTATCTTTGCAGTTCAGCTCTATATAGGCCAATAAAATACAGTAACTCTTTAGTGATATATGTTAGATTTTGTTTTGGCAAACAATTTATATTTAAAAAGTTATATATATACTGTGTTACGAATTTTATTCAAGAAAAAGTTGAGAATTTAGTTGAAAATGATAATTGATGAGTATTTATATGGCATGTGTTGAATGTTTTCTCACAAGAAATATAAGAATTAATTATAGAGATTGAGAAGGATATTTAAATGATATTATTTTGAGTTGTTTTGAATGACTTTTAAAGAAGACATAGAATGACTGTTATTAGTTATTGAAAGAACATAAAGTAATAACTACTTGCCTAAACTCTAAATAGATAGTTAGGTTAT
This sequence comes from Arachis stenosperma, assembly GCF_014773155.1. Taxonomy (NCBI): domain Eukaryota; kingdom Viridiplantae; phylum Streptophyta; class Magnoliopsida; order Fabales; family Fabaceae; genus Arachis; species Arachis stenosperma. Next base: position 23,431,496 of record NC_080382.1, on the reverse strand, counting down.
CTAGATTAGGTTGAAAAAAAAAATCAATTCGAAAAAAAGGTCATTATGTTCTTCGGTGGGATAAGAAATATTTTTCGACTGAATAAGAAAAGCTACCATTATGATTATCTTCTATACGCTAAGTTAGAGTATGTTATTAGTTTTATACTACATTTAGATAGAGGAGGTTTAACCATTTTTCTAAAAGTTAGTTAGGTTGAAAGTATCCAATGATATTATAATTTCAAAACACATCTCAAAACACATCACACTTCTAACGTTTTGTGTTTTTCATTTTTTTTACTTTTTCATATGAAACTAAAGTTAAGTGTAATCTTTTCTTTGAGTATGTTTATTCTATTTACTTCTTATTCTTTTATTTCTAGTCTTTAGCTAGCAATATTATGAGTGAGTCATCTATACTTGTTATAGAGAATAAAACATTTGCAATGAAGAGAAAAAGAGGCTAGATATTTGCCACAAAAAATAGTTAATTGATTCTCTTGGTAATTATTATTTCTTTGATTAATGATATATTATTTATCTTTACATTAGTTGAAGTATCTCAAATTCTTTTAATTTTTATTCCTTTACATGAGTTGAAGCATCTCACATTCTTTTGATTCTTATTCTTTTATATATATATGTGTGTGTGTGTGTGGTTGGATATTGACCCATGAGAAGTTAGTAGTGTGTGTGTGTGGTTGGATATTGACCCATGAGAAGTTAGTACATTCTCGAATTATATATATATATATATATATATATATATATATATATATATATATATATATATATATAGAAAAGGTTTATTTGAATTCTGATTTTTATTTGTAGAAGTGATTGTCAAGATGGGATTCAAACTAATTGGTTGACAACTGAGCTTTTGAATCAGATTACATGTTCAGGGATACCAAATCACGTTCTTAAATTGAAAAAATATGCTCCTATTATTTTGCTAAGAAACATAGATCAGGCAAATGAATTGTGTAATGAAACTCGACTCATTGTTCAAGATCTTGGAGATAATATTATTGGTGTTGAAATTGTGTCTGGAAATAACATTGGTGACAAAATTTTCATTCCTCTGGTGAATTTAGTACCCAGTGATCTTGGTATTCTTTTTAAATTTCAGTGTAGGCAGTTTTCAATTAGTCTTTGTTTTGCGATGACTATTAATAAGAGTCAAGGGTAAACTTTATCTCTGGTTGGTATTTATCTTCGACGAGCAATTTTTTCTCATGGACAGTTATATGTTGCGATATCTAGAGTGACAACAAGATCAGGATTGACGATATTATTATCTAATGAAGATGATAACTATTGGAACTCTACATCTAATGTTGTGTATAAGGAAGCTTTTCAAAAAATATAATTTGCTAAGTGGATTATTTAACAGAATTTTTTGTTTAGTATATTTTTTTCCCATATCCTATAGATTCTACTTTTTTCTAATTCCTATTGTCTTTTGCATTTGGGGTTCGTTTTATTCTATATGTCCTAAATTCTATATTTGGTTATCGTTCAGAAGAAATGTCGTGGATTTACTGATTGAATGTTCTTTATTGATATGCAGGTCTAACATTGTTGACAATGAATTTAAATTAGGGTGTTGTTGATGATTATCACCACCTTATTAGAGGAAAACAAAATATATATTTAGAAAGTTTTACTATTATTGTTTTAGTTCAATTGTATTTGTTTGATGTCTATTTTAAAACATAAAAATTTCTATACTAACGTAACATGTAATAATACGAGAAAATAAAAAAAAATTGAACTTATGCTGTGAATACAAATTTTCTACCCGTGCGTTGCTAGTATATATATATATATATATATATATATATATATGGTGGTCATGGACTCCATGTTAGACCGAAGAATGAGAGTAGTTTGCTAGCTCTATTCGGTTTAATCCAATCCTCTCATTTGTATGGAGACTTCCGTCCTATAGGAATCACAGTCTAACATGTCTCGATTTTCTACACTGTTGTCATAGTTAGAGGGGACATTCAAAATGATGGGTATGTGATAGTTCAGTCTGAGAGAGTAGAAGTGTAGTGTCATGACATTGACACTGGCAGAGTGAGAAAGTTTCTCGCGGCAAGCAAATGAGGAAGCAACCCATTAAAATAAGGGATCATTAGTTGAAAAGCTCTCCTAAAAACTCATTTCACGTTGATAAGCCTTATTAGTGGAGGTCCCATATGAAAATGTAAAGTGAAAACTTTGTACAGTGGCTAAAAAATGTACAACGATATTTTTTAAGATTTTTAAACAGAACTAAAAAAACATATCAACTCAATCAACTTTTTGTATGGAGGAAACTTCAACTTAGAGATTAATATTTTTGTAACTCTTAATTTCCATTTTGTTCGGGAGCCTACTAGTACCCAATTTCATATAACTATTGTAATTTAAATGCATTCTCCTATAACTTTTAAATCTTTACTAATATGTATAATTCTTAATTTTGAAATTATGAACTGTTCTAAATTTTTTTAGTCTATAAATGGTAATAGTAGATCCATAATTTTATATTAAGAGATATATAATCAGGGACAGATGTATGTATTAAGTTATGTTCCTCACTAGTATTTTAAAAAAGTATATGTATAAATATATGTGTTCCATTGAAAAATTGTATTTGTCCCCACATTAAAAATATATATATATATTAATTTTTGTAAAAATATTATTTGTACATTAAAATCATCAACTAATGTATTTGTGTATAAATACATGTGTAGTTTAATTTATTTTCAATATGTATTTGTATTTCAGCATGTATTTTATACTGGTGGCTAATTTTGGTGGCTGATTTTGGTGTACACTAGGGGTGCACATGGGGCCGGGTGAAGCCGGGTTCGTCGTGACCCGAACCCGACCCTAAATAATGACCGGGTCTATTTATGAGACCCTTACCCGACCCTAGACCCGATGAAATCGTGTTACTTTCGGGCCACACTTAAGCCGGGTCTAGACCGGGTGAAGCCCGGGTCTTGATCAACTTTATCACGACATCACAAAAAATTAGATTCTACATTTTTGGAACCTCTAAATTTTGGAAAATAATTATTCCATAACATTGCAACATTCACATAATAATAATTTAAAATCTAACAATAATAATTTAAAATTTCATAATAATAATTATATCAATTACACATTAAACATTCAAAGTTCAAAAGATAATTAAAACAAAGTTAACAACTAACACAAGATTAACATAATAATAATAATTCATAGTGGCATACCAACTAATAACAGCAAAATATTAAGTAACAAACAACTATACGGGTCCAACAGGCCGGGGCCGGGTGACCCGAGGCTTGGCCCGAACCCGATTTAATAAATAACTGGGGCCATCTATTGAAACCTCAGGTCCGACCGGGCCATAACGAAGTCGGGCCAAATTAGCCCCGAAGTCATCGGGTCTGGTCCAGGTCTTCGGGCCGGACCGGGTCTTGTGCATCCCTAGTGTACACGTAGTATAATTCTAATTTTTGTGTCAATATTTATTTTATATATATTTTTAAATTTTTAGAATTAAATTTTGATATACTGTTAGTGTAAAGTAGTTCTACACATGTATCCAATACGTAATATTATAGCATAAAAAATAACTATCTTTATGTTAATTGTATTCACCTAAATGATCATCCAAAAAAATAGATGTAATTAAACAATTATTTAAAATATTTTACACTATCAATATATTAAAATTAATCTCTAATTTATATCTAAATGTATAAGATAAAAATATATATTAAATCAATTTAATAAAAAATAAAATATCATTGTAGTATTATTTAATTAATGAATTTATTTAGTTGAAAGTTATATCTCTAATTTTTTTTCTTCTCCACTTTAATATTTACTAGTAAATTGAAGAAGTTTATATTGGATATCTATTTTGATAATTAGTTCTCAAACATAAATTACAGTAAAAATCAATTAAAATATTAACGTATTTTATACTTTTAGCTATCTAAGTAATTAAATTTTATTATTATTATTATTATTTGAAATTAATTTTTGGTCCTTCTTTTATTAAAAAATTAAATAATTATTAAATAGTCGATAAAATATAGGATGGGGATATGAGAAATTTGGTGTATAATTTATTTCTAAAATACCATTTATCATACATAATTCATAAAAAAATATGTTTCACTTTTATTATTGGTTAGAAGATAATCTATTTATATCTTGATTAGTTTCATTTACTATTATTATTATTATTTAATTTATAAAAAGATAAATTAATAATCATATTATTACTTATCAATTTGTTTGCCCCTACAGTTTAAAATTTCTAGATCCATCTATAACAATTTAAATTTTTTAAAAATTAAATAATAAATTATTCATAATTTATTATTTTATTTAAAAAAAATTATTTTTTTAAAAATAATTAAATTAAATTTTATAATATTTTGAGTTTAAAATTTGTAAAATTTTTAAATAATTTTTATTATAATAAAATATTTTAAAAGAGATAAAAAAATTATTATTATTATTATTATTATTATTATTATTATTATTAGGCTCATCCACATGCAAAGGGTAAGAAAGAAAGAACAAAATAAGGCTTATAAATATATATATATGACCGAAGCTTAGAGGAATTGGAAGAAGTTAAAAGCCAAACGTGGCTTAGTAATATATATATATATATATATATATAATTACACATGTTTCCTTTCCATTCAATAACTATGACATATAATCATCGCACCACTAATTATCATCATCATACCGAAGCATTTAGAGAAAGGAAAGAAAAAAAATCGAGAGAGAGAGAGGTGTAAGGCCATGTCCATGAGCTTCTTTCCACGATTTTTTGCGATTCGTAATCTAAAAAAAATCTAATTCAATAAAAGTGTTCGTATCTTTTTTCTTTATATGTTAGTATTATTTTTTATTGGTGAAAGTAGATGGTAACATAACTCCCCTACTTTTTGAATTCTGTCAACTGAAGTTCTAATAGGCACAGGTGATTTCGGACTTTTTTTTTTCGACGGCTCGGTCAGAAGACTTCTCCGAAGTTTCGAGTATTTTAATTTCATACGGAAATAGAGAATTTTATTTTAAAATTAATCATTTTAATTTATAAATGTCATTGAAATTTAGTGAATAAGCGCGAATAATTTATAAATGTCTTGTTTAATTAATTAATGAAAATTGACCGAATTGAGATTGTTAGTGATTGTGAATATGGTTGAACGTGATGAAATTGTGTTGAGATTGATTTGTTACTGTATTTGAGGATGATGATTGTTATTGGTTTTCTGATCATTTTAGAATTGCTGGAAATTCTGAATGTTATCTGATGAAAGAATGATAGTCGTTAAACTGGTTTATGATGAGTTATTTATTGAGAAAGAGGAAACCCGAAAAGGTGGCACAGCCCGAGTTTTAGGGGAGGTGCTGCCGAAATTTTTATGAAATTGAGGTTTTGTTTGAAATGCTATTTTAAAAGATTTGGTTTTGGCAAATTAAATTATTTGAGACTTATTTAGTAACACCCTACCACTCTGAGTTTTACGCTTAAGTGGTAAAACAGAGGTGGTGTGGTATTACGACCTCTAAAATAAAACGTGTACATATAATAGCAGAAAGATTATAATATGCTAGGAGTCTTGAAGAATAGAGGGAATAAAAATTGCGAAATAAAAGCGCAACGCTCAAGGAACGAGTTAACTTGCGTGCTAAGAAAACTATAACTATTAAACATAAGATAATAAAAGTAGGAATAGAGTGCCAAAGATATAAAATAACAAGCTCCTAACTCAGCCCGTGAAGTTAAGACTGGCCGAAAAATATTTACACATATATACATACATATCCAAAACCCAATGTACATAAACACAATCCTGCCTCTCCATAAACTTCTAAGAGGATAAAAAAGAATAAGTTATGCGGAAAGAAAGCCAAGTACATATATATACATTATAGCACAACAAAATAACCCCGTAACCACTTCGCCTCAGGTATCCAGACGCCTAGTGAGATGCCTCTCGACCTGCATCTGAAAAACAACAACATAGTATGGAATGAGAACCGGAAGTTCTCAGTATGGTAAAGGTGCCACACACAAAATATATAAGGCCCTGGGAATGCCAAAGACAATCTTAGAACGCCGACACTCAGATTATAGAGCTTAAAGTATTAACAGAAGCCATAAAAGGTGATTTTCTAAGAGTATCTAAACCTAACTTAACTTAACCTTAAATTTAAATCCCATACTGCCATTCCTCTATATCTCGAATTCCATCATACATTTCACAGAAATATAAACAGATAAAGACAATCACAAGAAGGTTACAAATACTGCAGGTAACAAATATACATTTAACATGGCAAGTACATTTAGGCACACCCAGTTAAAGCACAAAAAAGTAATTCAAGTAATATGCATATAATGCATGCCTGTCCTATGGCTGATGAGGCTCATCTTCCGGTTATCCAGCCAACCCGATAAGTGCGAAAACCTTAGACTGTCCCCTGACGTGCATCTCCAAGAGTCTATGCATAGCTTTTTCTCAAATAATCAATATTGCTCAATGGGGGTTATATTACCAGAAATTTATAGTGTCCGGTCACCCTTATGTCGTAGGGTCAACAGAGTATCGAGTTTCTAACCTGGTACACGTGGTGGCTAGCCACGACACTTTATCCAAAGAATCTCGTATCTCAGATCATTCAAATTCATAAGCCATATAAATAATTCAATTATAATTCATCAACATCCATATCATTCTCAATCGCATCTCATTCATCATCATACATCAATCATACTCAATTATTATCCTTCATTATCACACCTCCCATTCCATTCATCAATAGTTTCAATTCAAAACATAATTCATTCTTTTCTAAATGAATCAAACTTAAAACATTAAATAATCATCTAAACAAAATCTCTAATTTTTATAAAATTTCGACTACATCTCATCTAAAACTCGGACTTTGCCACCTTTTTCGGGTCCAAACCTGTATTCTTTTCAATTTAACATACCCTTCCTCATCATCATAACAATCACCACAATAAATCTACCTCAGATCAATAATTATACTCATACAATATTCAAATTCATCAACCAAAATTCAACCAAGAATCATAGTTCACAAATCTTAGGCTTTTAATACAAAATACCCTCTCTCATTATCAACAATATCCACAATAATTATACCTCAAATCAATAATTCACCAAATTACCAATTAATCAACAAGCACCAAACCAACCATGTTCATCAACAAGATACTAAGTATCAAATATACAGATGCGATCCAACTTATCCTATGGTCATCTAGGCCTAAATTTTCATAGAACATTATATATTAAACCCCTAAACCCCTAAACCATACCTTGGCCGATTTCCACGTAACGACCAAAGCAATTTATTCAAAATCAAGGCAGCCCCTCAAAATTCAACAAACTCTAAGCTCAGCTTCCTTCAAGTTCCAATATTCACAATTTCAAACTCCAATAATTATTTATTCACAATCTAATACACATTCATAACACATATATATCCAATTTAATACTCAAAGCTCAATTTCAATGAAAATAAAATAAAATTATTGTATCCTCACCTTACCCAAGCTTCACATAAGCAAGAATGAACGTTTTTCTCAAGCTAATTAGATCCTAAAACATCAGAAATCAAAGAAATTCAACATTCCTACTTAAAATTTGAAAATTGGGAGAAGAGGAGGCTGAGAGTAATTAAACAAGTTACCAATGAAATTGCTCAAGTAGAAATGTAGAGTTCGACGCGGTGGACGCGTGGCCACAAACGGTGTGGCGATAGGAGCTCGGACGGAGAAGTTACGGGAAATTGAATTAATCGTAAACGTATTTCTCTTCTTCTCTTCCCTGGGAGGCTTGCTGCTTCGTTGAGGGAAATAAAGAGAAAGAAGAGCCTGTGGCTCTTTTTAATTGTTGGACCGGTTAGGCCCACAGTCCGGTTTGGGCCCGGTTCAACAGGTTCGGTACGTTCGGTCCAATCTTGGACCGATTTCTTCAAAATTAGTGTCAAAATTCTCGTTTCGATGAGCTCTATCCTAATTTGATATAATATTCACATTTCTAATCATTCTTATTAAAAACTAATTTATTGACTAATTATATACTAATTTATCAGGGTTTACATATTTAGTTGAAAAATATTTATTCTATTTTGAATTTGATTTGTTAAGAAAAGTCTAATGTTTTAAATTCTATCTTTTAAGAAGGGAGTTTGTTTTAAGTAATGACTTGAATTTGGTTTATTAAGTAAAGGGACCTCTGACACAGAAGAGTAGAGAGCAGTGATTGAAAAGATATTGAGTGTTGTTGGGCCTTAGTGCCAAGTGCCTAGTGAGGACGGCGATACGTAACGCTCACTTGACACAATAGAGGCGACTCAGTGAGGACGGCAATACGTAACTCTCACTGGAGGCCGTGGGCCTTGTGTGTGAATGATTTTGTGGGGATGCCCATGTATATTGAATTGCTTCCAGGAGAAAGTGACACATGCTTCAGCTAGAGAATCAGCGCCTGCAAGTACTTGTAGAGGTCATGTTCGGCATACTTCAACTGGAGAATCAGTGCCTGCAAGAGATTGAAACCTTGCAGAGGTTATGCCACTGGAATGCCTTATCTGACTTGCGAGTCAGATTGCGTCGGGTGTGGGTCAAAACCAAAAAATAAGCTCATTACCTGCGATAGGACTAGACATGCATCATCATTGTTTGCACATTTGCTTGTGATTGTGTTTGCTTATCTTGTCTCTCTATGATTGTGCTATTTGTCTTATTGCTATTAGTTTGTGTATTGAGGTGACTGAGAATTGAGGTTGTGATTGAGTTTTGTTCAAAATTCAGAAATTTAAGGAAGGTAATTATTTATGTAAAGTAAAAGTAAAAACTATTTTCAAAGGTCTAACAAAATAGTTTTACTGGGTAAGTTAATTATCTGCATTATATTCATTACTTTTACGGCGTTCCCATTCCCTACTGAGAACGTGTGGTTTGTTCTCATCCCAAAATCTTCTACCATTTCAGTGACAGGTTCGAAGGTTCAATATGAAGCTGCGGACGAGTAATAGATTTACTTGTGATTCATGTTGTTTTATAGAGTTCCCTCGCCCTTGTTGCTTTAACTTTTATTTTATCCAGAGGGATAGGTATTGTATTCGAGTTTTATATTGAATTAATTTGTATAGCACTTATTGTTATTAATAATTACGTGATTACTATTATTTGAAGATCTTTGATATGTGATTTTAATTACTAAAAACAAATCGTTGGAATTTTCTATAAAACTAAAACGCGATATCGAACTAAAGACTCAATATTAAATAGTTAATAAAGAAAACAGGTTAGTAATGCCTTACTTTTAGTACGATCATGACGTGCTAAAAGTTAGGGTATTACACCGTCACTGTATATAATGTCTTTAACATATAGAAATGTGGCTAACCACTAATGCCATTGCTATGCAATATGTCATTTATCAAAACCTCTGCTAGTAGTGGCTTAGTTTATTCAAGTATTTATTTAGTGATTGCAGAGACGGACTAAGGTGGTGGAAAAAGGGGCACTTGCTCCCACAAATATTTTTTTAAAAAATTACTAAATATATAAATGTATATATTTCAATATCTGTCTTCATATTCAGATTATGCTTTTTTAAAAAAAATTAATCAACAAATAATTATAATTAATTTCACTATCCCAGCAAATTAGTTAATAATCATGTTAAAAGTTAATTTTATAATTAAATATAACTTTAATTATTAGTAATATCTTTTAAATATTAGTTAAGACTAAGAACATATTATATATATATATATATATATATATATATATATATATATATATTATTAAAAAATCTTTTAATATAGTAATTATTTTGGTTAAAAAATTTATTTGTACCGTAAATATTATAAGAAATAAACATCACAATTAAGTAAGAGATAATGATAAATAATTATTTAATAGTATAAATATTTTCGTTTAGAGTTATTTTTTATGTTCAATAATATATAATAGTTTTTTTAACAGAATTTTTGGTACTCATTGTTCATATAAACTTTGTAATCATTTTTGTTAATACAAATTTTTTTATAGAATTTTATTTTTTTTATTTGAGTTTGTAAAATTTTTAGTATGCATTCTTAAATTAGTATGTATTTTATTTATTATTTTTAATTTTTATAACATTAATTCTTGATTTGATTAGAGAGATCTAATTAAGTTTTAAAAGAGTACTGACGAAGAGTACTGGAGAATTATTATGATCGAAAGAGTACTAAATTTTAACATATAAATTTAATTTTTTCTAAATGAAATTGTAGTCAAAGAGTGTTATAATAATATGGTTTTGAATGACATAAATTCATGTCTTTTTTTAGTCATTTTGATCTAAATATAATTTTAAATAATATAATCCAAACAATATTTATTTTATTGTAATCCATTTTGATACAAGATTACCGAACATAAATCACGTTAACAATAGCTCTTTTTTATAAAAATCAAATTTGTAAAATCAATTTGATACAAACTCATATTTTGCAAATTTTAACTCAAACACACACTAAAACTCTCCAAAACGACGATGTTGTGTGGGTTGCATTAGAAAACCGGGAGACAAAACACCAAATTAGGCCATCTGATGGATTGATCAGATTCTATTTTAGAAGTAACCTTGCCACTTGGTTGCTATCATCCTTGCTCACCATGCAGTTGGTACTAACAGTGCCTAGTCGTACAAGATTCCACATGAAAATTCTCTCGTAGTGAACACCAAAGGACGGTTGTCAACGGGAGATAGGCATACTATACCTTGTTCCATGATAGAGAAGCCACAACATTGCATTTCTTCTTTTTGTATTGCATTACCTGTGTACAACAATCACCAAATTCTTAACACTTCATGTTCTGCTGCCCCCACAGTCTATAGCTGGAATGTGTGGGCTGTCATGGAAGGCTTTGATCCTTTCTTCAATGAATCTCAAGACATTCAAAGCATTTACGGGTAAGGATAGTCTTTGAAAAATTTTTATTTTCAGAGTGTTATCTACTACGTTAAAACCCTTGACTCTAGTCTGTTTATGTGTTTGGTTACAGATTTATTTTGCAGGTTGGAGAAAGTATTAAACCCACCTGGCCTTCAGGAGGTTCTCGGTGAAGAAGGCAACAATGCCATGCCACCCAAGTTGCGGATGAAGTTGGTTAATCCCAAGGTACCCAATATATTGCAATCCCCCCAAATTAGTTATCTTATTGAAGCTCCGATGTTCCAACTAGCCTGTACAATATATTTTTAAATTAACTTAGGGAATTATTTATAATGCTTGGTTCTGGAACTATTTCTTGATAATCAGATAATATTGGCACAAGAATCACAGACGACGATGATGACGACAAACGAGAGCGAAGATAGAAGAACGGTTGCCGCTCTCGTCAATGCTGTACTAAACTTGTCTCGGGTACCCTTGTACTCATGAGTGTTTGAAAGTGGTTTATTGTAGTTGCAAAAAAGGTAGATGAAACACCACATACCACCATACAATCTGATCCCATGAAGTGTGGCTTGCGTTAACATTGGGTCACACAAACATCACAAAGGGGTTTGTGTTGAGTTTTCTTTGTGTTAAATACATTACCCAACGTGATTTTGTTCTAGGCCCTTGTAGATTCTGTTCACGAAAAGTTTTTAACACCCCATTTCGGATGTATTCCCCCAATGGGGGTAAAAATTGCTATATTTTTCGGAAGGTCATGCTAATCGAGTATACTGATCACTTTTGTTACTATGTAGAGCATAAATCTGAAGCTGGATAGGCTAGATGGTCACATTGCAATGGTGGAGTCAAAGGCGACAACCTCGGATGGGGTGCTTCTCAAAATATTAGACATGGTCTAATGGCAGCACGAGAAGAACGATAGAATAGTTATGGTCCTCAATACAGAAGTTGTTGCGAACTCTTCCATCATCTCCAACCCAATAGGGTGAAGGCTCACCGAACATACACTACCATACTGAGTGTGGATTGGTCGGCATATGGTGCTATGTTAGAGCAGCTGATGTCTCCAGAAGAGGGCAAGGGCAAGGCAACCCAGCAACAACCTGTGCAGGGCCATCGCCTGCTTGATATTGTTGCTCCAGATTCTCCAGGGGACGAAGGAGACTTTGCTCGAATTGAACAACATGGATGCACTCAAACACAGCCAAATAGTGACTGCAACAAAAAGAGTTGCATATTTCTTTGGAGACTTCCAGGTATGGGTAATACTAAAATAACAAGCTTAGTTATCTTGGTAACTCATCGATGCTTGCTAATATGCCATGCGAAAATATTCAACAGAGGTTAACCACACAGGTTGTTGGGCTGCATAGCTCAACCACACTTACCACAAATAGCGCAAAGTTGCCCAAGCTTAATGGTGAGGAGATAACACCCATGGAAAGGCGGCCGATGTTGAACCTGACGCGTATTTCGCCAAATTGTCCAAAGTCGTCGCTTGCTAGACGCCTTGTCGTCTGGTAGATGGTGGGAGGATGCAACCGTCATTCATCCGACACCATCGACTCTACACTACCTTTCATTCGGCAGGTATGTAAACTGTTTGCAAAAAATCCATGATTGTGGCTAATTTGGCATGTATAACTGATGTAGTTGGTTTTGGGTGCACTGATGTAACTGGTTCACAACTTACAAAGCTTTAAGATGTACTAGAGATTAATTTTAGGGATGAGATTATCAGCTGAAGAGACCAACTTTGCTGTATACATCTTCTTCCAGAAGGAAGAAGATCCTTTAGTGCACCTTAGGTAAGAAAGTTTTCGATTGACATTGTCCTCATAGTTTTCAAGGAGCATAAGAATGTTTTAAGCCCAGCTATACTAATAAGGTGAGAAAAGCATAAGAATATTTCTTTGGGGTTAAATTAAAATTAAGATAAACACACCATATTAGTGACAATACGATGTAAAATCTTTTAACAAAGTAAAATAAAATATGTCGTTAAATTGTTAAAATGAATTACTAGTTTGACCCATAAAAAATGCATAAGAAACATTGACAATGCTTATGTTTTAATATTCAACTTGAAACTTCCCAGTTCCCTGGTGTGAGACATCAAGTTTAGGATTAAAATAAAATTCAAACAAACCTTTCACACAAATAACAACATTCATTCCAGTCATAAATTAGTCAAACGTGGTCGTTGTTGTACTCCTTTCAAATTCCAATCGTTTAGCGTTGCAGGAAATAATACATAAGTCGATCATTTGAGTGTAACAATTTTTCTACTGCAGGTAGGTGCTATACGAGTTGGCTGGTTTCGAGTTGGTACGTGGGATCTTCATCTCTCTAGCTCCTCCATACACACCACACTCAAACGAGAGTAACCAAAACATGGCACTGCTAGTTGTTACCCTCATTTATTTATATCTACATAGTACTCATTCAAACCGCGACTAGCATGGCAAGCCTTGATGTTGCTTTTGAGGGTCATCAACACCACTGAAATGATTGCATCTTTAATATTTGGCAAAAGCATAGCTCCTGTGACTTGGTACTTTCCTTCCAAATTTGTGAAAGATGTACTTTGTGATGTGCCTATATCGAAATTGAAGAAAAGTTACGAGGGATGGTGGATGCAAAAGACAAATGCACTTGAGCATGTAAAGTTTCCTTACCAAAATTATTATTAACAATGACTTCATGCTAATTATGTCATTAAAAAATCTTATGTCAGTAGCACCTTTATCCTTTCAGTATAGATATTTGTGCTAATCTTGGAGGCAACAGATTAATGGTACATAATGCTGCTAGACGTCAAGGCAGCAAAAAAGTATACGTTGGATGTGTTTAGAACCCCGAAGAGCATTGTCAGAAGAGAGGTGAATATGAACAAGATAGTAAGCATTCTAAATTCTAACTATTGGTTAGCATTTGGCTTTAGTTATAAACCACGGACAAAAACAACAAAAGCTGGTATTTTTATATAGTGTGATGCACTCGAAAAGATGTTCGTCCATCGTAGCAGCATTCTGAATTTCCTGCATGCCTCTCCAAACCCAACCAATTAGGGTGATTATGTGTACCCAGAAGGACTTTCTAACGACCTGGACATGTTTGTTTTTTATTTAACCTCTTATGTTGTCATGCTAGAATGTTAGGGTGTTAAGAAAAAATCAGTGTAAGCTTATTGGAACTGAAGTGTAATTAAACTATTTTAGATAGACCAGCTTTATGATTTGAAATAATTAACTGAACCCAAGCGCATAAATGAAGAACTATTTTTAGAATGTTGTTTTCCTTTAAACCAATTGACACTGCTTTTTGATTTCGCTTTAATTGACTCTTAGGTTTTTGCATATGTCTCTATTTTAACTGTAAAATAACTGATGTTCATAATTAACAGGTTTCTTTTTATTCACCATCCTCTATTGTCATGCTACAATGTAGGGTTCTTTAAAAAAATACGCAATGGTCAAACTAAAACTAAGATGGAACTCAAACTATTTTAAATAGATAACTTCTTTTAAGAGAAAAAATTACCTGAAACTAAAAGGCAATCCCTCTTTTTGTAGTGTAGTGTGCCTTTGAACCAAATAGTACTGCTTTTTGACTTTGTTTTAATTAACTATCCCTATTCCGCCTCTTTCTCTATTTTCACTTCACAATAACTAAGTTTTGTAATGATGATAATTTTCTGGTTGGCAATGCAACTTCATGGATAACTCATTGTGGAAATAAGTTGGGTACCCCTATCTTAAAGTCATCGAAAATGAATCATATCGCGTGAAAAATACCTGTAATTTAACATAGCTCTTCAATACTTGTCCCATGTTGTTAACTCATTTGGTATGCTTGTGGCATTCCAAAATCTGGGATATGGTGCTTGTCTTGGTTGCAGCACAAGGGACGCTTTTCTCCAAATATCTTCGACCACATGGTAACTAAAACTCAGTGATTATCCTACTTTACGTGAAACTGCTACATCATACATCATGTTTCATGTGGTTTGCTTTGACAAAACAAGTCAAAAGGTAAACCTTCAATCTGATTTAAGTACCTGAGAGACCACTTCTTTTGTCTACCTTTTTAGAAAAATTCTGACCATGTGCACATGAGGACAGCATTGAATATCATTCAGTCAGAAACTAACCAGCATCGCGATTATGTTAGCACCAAGGCTAACATAATTTGGTGTTAAATCACAAGTACCAACGACTAGCAGGCGATGACATTATTCCCTGCATTAGATATATATGTTTCTTATATGTAATGATGAAGTAAACTAAACCAAACTATGCATGATTTTTTGAGGGTGGGACATCCTTTTTTAGAGTTGGGTATTCACGTCAAATCCACCGTATGTAATTAGAAGCAAGGTGGTGTCCTACTAGGTATACATGTAGTTAAGTTGTATATGGACATATTCCTAAACTTGTGCATGTAGGTGGACATATTCTTTTTTATTGTAACTAAAATAGGACCACACATGCCTAGGCGAGGTGGCCTAATTTTAGTTGTCAGTATTACCGGATTCCTAACATTCACACGACGGTATGGAACTATGATCCCTTCTTGATTTTATAAAGGTAGAATTATGTCATATATAGTGTTGCATGTCAACTACATATTCTAAATCATATGTCAATTACATATGAAAGTACAATTCTGTGATATATTTTTTTAAACATTTCATGTTAAAATAAATATTTTAAATTTAAGCATAAATATAAATTATTTATTCATAGTAACTAAAATTTATATAAAAATAAGGAATACCTTTTCATATATTTTTTAAAATACATGCTAAATATAATAATAAAAAATATATGTATCCATTGTTGTACTCGATCTTCACTAAAACAAATAAAAATAAATTGCTTTATTCGAAAACAAAATCATGAAGTTACCTTCTCTTCTTTGGTTTCTGGTTTGGTTACATCTCTCGCAAACAAAATAAAAAAGACAAGCTAAAAAGTAAAAAGACAACCCTATTCCACTTTTCTGTGTGTCCTTTTCAGAATTTCCATTAATTTAAAATTTCAACTAATTCTTCCTAAGAGAAAAATAAAAGAAAAAATGAAAAAAAAAAGAGAAGATGGAATTTAAGTGTGGCCCACGTGTTGTTTTCCTACACATATGGACATTAGGAGCAAAATGCACAATAAATTGAATTTTTTAGAAAAAGTGCCTAGCAGTACTTGCATAAAACTGAGTTTTAGAATCTGGGTATTTGAACTTCAATCTGTATTTTCTCTTGGTAAGGGTTAAAATATCTAAAGTTTAAAATTTTCTAAATTTTAGGTGATCATTGTCATACTTAAGGAAATATGATTATGTGAAAGGAGTGTGTATCCGAAATCTTCTGTGTGGGGTAATAGAAATGGAACCAAACAAGAAAATTTAGGCTTTGTTGTGGAGTTTTATCTGCTTTGTGCCTTATTTCATTGGCCTTATGGTGCTAAGAACCATTAAAGATGAATTTCCATTAATATGTCTACGGCTCTATTCTTCTTGGATATTTGGTTTCTATAATATGATTGGAAATTTGTAGTAGTGAAAGTATGAAACATAGAAACAGGATTCTCTTGTTGATTACTTTGGTAAAATACAGTATTGGATATGGAACATGTCTGCATGATTATTTCTATTAGTTTTTTACATAGAAAGTGAACTCTAGAAAAATAATTTTTTTATTATTGCATTACAACATGTACTAATATTGTGGAACATCTATGGCCGTTCTTTCTCTTGATTTCAAATGTTCTTAAATAAGGGTTTTCAATTATGTTAATAAAAGTCTTAATAACACCACATTTATTGGGTACACAAACAAAATCATCAAAGTCGACGGATAAGTCAATCGCACGCACAGGGACCATAAAAGGAAAAACACACTGGAAGAAGTAAGTGTTCATAGCTTTTAAGCAGAAACGTGGACAAAAGTTTGTAACAAATCAGGACTTCATACAGAAAACTCAAATTTATTTCATAAGAAAAATGAAAAAAGTTCTAGGAAAGCTTCCACATCATCTAAGCTATACATCACAATTCGGATCATCATAACACCTCCACAAATTTCAACTTGGGCAGCTCCAACTCGCAACAAAAATCAGAACAAAATTCAAATGCATCCTTAGCAACACACCACATGACAAAGGAACCGTTTAAACTTGGTAACTGCTCAGAGTATTTTGACCATCACGAGTCTTCTTCAACCTTTACCATTTCTCCTATTCCCAGAATCCTGCAAATCTATTTTTCATTATGTACAAAAATAAACCCCCTACAAATCCATCTTTCATTATGTACACAAATAAAATCCTATGGATTTACACCAAAGTTTCTGCCGACTAAATTTGCATTTTCTAAACCACCTACGTAAATATTGTTTCGGTAGAGTCAAGACCACTAACAAAAGATGCTCCCCTTTGTGGGTAAAAGAAAAAGTTGTCACTCCATGAAAGAATGTACTCTTCGACCACAGAATATGACAACATTTAAAACATGAATACAAGCAACAAAGCAAACAAATATGACTCACCATGGTGGTTGTTTGTGATAGCATTTCTCAGCTGGTATCCTGTGTAGCCATAGTGTTAGTGGGTAACCCATTTGGACACCGGGTACGTCGATGCCCTAACACTCCACATGTGATGCATTTTCGTCTCTTTATTCCCTAGAACCAAGTGGATCATGTGCATGACATGTGCCCTTTATGCGCACATCAACTGAATCATGCACCACATCTTGCTCCGAATTATCGTTTTTCCCGCCATCCGATCGCCCTACCTCGTTCTTCAGTTCCAACACAACTGTGTCCCTGACCACCTTCTCCAAATACACTTTAAAATCCTTGTCTTTCATAGATGCAACTGCAGTAAACCTCTTACAATGATGTAGGAACACCCCTACTCGGCTCTTATAAAGTGCTATTGCATCACCGCCTTTGTTCACAATGCTTGGCTCCATGACGTGAAGCTTGGCGGTCTTCGACCACCGCTGAAGAACAAGGCTCTTTGGAAGAAAGGTAACATCTAGTCACACTAACATTGCTAGTATGTGAACAAAAGGTAGACTGAATGACTCCATCCTCAAACAATTACAGTAAAAAAAATCGGTGCAATGATCGTGTTCCACATTCCACTTCAACTCTGGCCCTACGTTACTTTTGTGTTACGTAAATAGATTTTTTCTCGATCTGCTTGCACTTCAAAATTGTAATGCGAACGTATCTCTTCAAGGACACATGGTAACAAAAAAATATTTTCCTGGTGTAATTAACTACACCAGATTTTTTCGACTCCAGGAACTGAGTCTAAATAACAGGGTCCCATACAACGATCGAAAATCAAGCTCCTCCTTATTGTCTTTTAGAAACTCCACATAGTGTTGGAAGTTTGTTACAAACTCCAAGATACCATACTAACTCTCCATAAACCACCCTAACTTTGCATGCAAGGACTCAACGGGATGTTATCCTTAGGTTGGCAAAAACATCCATGAATGTATGCGGTGGCCCATGATAACTTCTTCCTATACAAATCTTTAACCCACTCGACTTCAATGACCCCGCACTCTTCCACCATCGCCTCTCATTGCTTCTCGAACTCTTCAACTTCTATGTCAGCCAACATACAACTTCTCAAAAGTATTATGAACCACGGCTTGCACACATTCACGATTGCATTTCTCAGTAGGTACCATGCACACAACCGATGATGAGCTTCAGGAAATACTTCCTGAATGGCTAAGCGCATGGATCGATCCCCGTCAGTTATTACCGCCTTAGGAGCTTTATCACCCATGCATTCCTAAAACTTTGTTAAGACCCAAACATACGACGCTTGAGATTCGCACAAAACCATGACCGTGGCAAACACGCATGTCTAGTTGTGGTGGTTCACCTTGAAAAATACAACAACTGGTAGATTGTACTTGTTCCAATCATACGACACATCAAAGGTAAGAACATCACCAAAGATCTTGTAATCATCCTTGCTACACCCGTCACTCCAGAAAAGATCACCCATATGTTGGTCTAATCCAACTTCAAACCTCCAGAACACCTTCTCATCCCTCCTTGCACATCTCTCAAAAAACCTTAAAACGGCATTCACGTCACCATTCCTTAAGGCACGTTGCCTCCTAACCTCATTATACATGTCTCTCTTTATGAATGAAACAAGGTTAAATCCGCCTCCCTGCGTAACAATTGACTCATATATTTTTGGAATAGAAATCCCAACTTGCCTCAAGCTGTCCATATGGGCTATATTGACATCAAAAATCTTCCGGTACGAAGGCAGGTATGCCACAAATTTTGCAGGCAGAAGATCGTAGTTATGGTCATCTACGAAGCGTGAAACATACCAAATCCCGCTATTACATTTTGGCCTTTTCCTCATCTCTATCAAACACCCACATCGAGTGAGACCTTGTGATCTCGCTTTCGATTTTGCATCTCTAGCCATTTTCTGTCTCTAAAACCTTCTCTTTTGCATAAATACGCGTACTTAATTATTTTTTCTTCTGATTTTTTTAGTTTCTTTCCCTGTTTCATGCCAAAACCCTTCGTCTGGCTTTATTGTTCATAGAAACGGGACACCTCATCAGAGTTATTTTTTCCATTTCATTTTTTATTACATGACAAAATTCAACAACTTACTTTTTGTATTCTGAATATCGTGTTCACTTATTTTTGCCCAGAACATTGAATAATTTTTCTATAATATATATATATATATATATATATATATATATATATAATTCTTTTGTATGAATTGCATTATGAAATTTTTTTCATTAGAAAAATTCTTATATTATTAGTTTAAACTTTGTATTATCATTAGGATATTTTTTTATACAAGACTATTATTCATAAGTTATCATTTTTTATGTGTTGTTTAATTTTTGCTCAATAAAATTTGATGTGTTAGATCTTGATTGTTTATGCATACATCATGACAGATTATTGAGTATTTTTCTTTTTGTACATAAATCGTGTTATTGGTGAGTTTTATGTACAATTTTAAAATTTCACTATATATCCTATTATTATTTGTGTTAAAGAATACTACTATTGAATTTGTAAGTAAATTATATATGATAAGATATCGCATGATTTATATGTTTTTGTAAAACAATTATCCTACCACAATTCTCGTCTTAAATCTAGCATAGTATTCTTAATAAATCATAGTAGAGTAGTAAGATTTATGAATAATAATATTATTACTTATATATAAATTATAAAAAAACATATATATAATGAATTTTGATTTAGGATAATTTGGTAATTGTGACTTTTTTAAATATTAAAATAGCTATAAGTGTATTTTCTTTGGACACAAGACAACAAAATAAGAGGGATTTAATGTCATTAGATACTGAATTTAAATACTAAACATATAAGTACCATAATAACAAACTAATTTTTTTTGTAAAAACTAAAATTAAAAATATGTCGATTGAATTCAATTCAAAATCCATAGAATATATTTACTGAAGCCACTAACAAAATAAATATTCTTTCCTTGCCATTAAATCTATTAAATGTATCTTTTTTATCAAAATTTGTTGCTTTTGAAAAATTTCATGTGAGGCATGTCTAAAATCAGTTCAATAATTTTATGTGTATTAGATACGTCACTTTTATAAATTACTAAATTTTATTAAATGAAAATAAAAAAATATTATAAAAGAAGAGTATTGATAGATTTTATAAATATAAAATATATTAATATATACATACATAAATATATTTTAATACAAAATATTTTAAAAATAAAAAATACAATATTTTATCTTAAAATAAATAAATATAAAATATATAAATACATACGAAAATCTTTTTTATTTATTAAGATTAATTATTATATAGTACTATTTTTAATTACATAATATAAAGTAATTTATTTTATATTACTAAAAAATAATTAGTTTATTCATAAAAAAATTAAAAAACATAGTAATAGTTAATTTTGTTAAAAACACATTATTGTATAATACAATTTTTTATCTAAATATTTATAAACATGCATTTTATTTAAAATATTATATATAATATATAAAAATGTTATTTTTTTATTTTTTCACACTTTTAAGAACATTTTTGAATTTCTTTATTTACAATCTTAAAAAATAGAAATAGAAAATAAACATAATTTTCACTTTTTTAAATAAAGATACAAATTTATTTCTACACAACAAACAAAATCTATAGATTGACATAAAAATTATACAATTATAATTAACATTTTTATATAATTAAAACGTGTTCACTTTTTTTTATTTGTTATAAAGATTATTTATTGTTACTCATTTGAGATTTAACAGATACATAAAATTATTATACATGAACCTATAAAAATCATAAATTAGTGTATATATATGTATAAAAGTTCTTAACGATAAGTGTATTATATATGTAATCTTTAAAAATAAATTTTTGCTTATATTTAAAAAAATAATGTTGTTTATTTTTTATTTTTATTTTTTAAGAATATAAATAAAAAATTAAAAAATACTTGTTTCAAAGTGTGAAAAATAAAAAAAATCAACATTTTTATATATTATATATAATATTTTAAAACATATATTAATATCAAAGGATATACATTTTCTTTTTCTAACAACATCGTGGTGGTTGTGGTGCCAATTATTACAAGAATATGGAATAAAAAGAGTAGAGCAGACTATAAATTTTGAAGGTGTCAATTGTTGAAAGAGCCAAATGCTATGGTCTCGGAGATATATAAAATTGTGGTGTGGTGAAGCAATTTGTTATAAATCGTATAGAAAATGATCTCTTTACCTTTTCTCTTTTTTGCTTTAAAATTATCTAGTGATATTAGAAAATATATTATTATATAATAATTAATTTTGTTAAAATAATATTATATATACTATTTTGAATAAAATGTATGTTTACAAACATTTGAATAAAAATTTATGTTATATAATAATATATTTTTAATAAAATTAACTATTAATAAATATTTTTTAATGAATAATCTAATTATTTTTACATAATATAAAATCTTTTAATTATTTTCAAGTAATATAAAATAATTTAATTTTTTAAATGTAATTAAAAATAGTACTGTATAATAACTAATTTTAATAAATAAAAAATATTTTTGTATGTATTTATATATTTTATATTTATTTATTTTAAAGTAAAAGACTGTACTTACCATTTTTAAAATATTCTATATTAAAATGTATTTATGTATGTATATACTAATATATTCTATATTTATAAAGTCTATCAATACTCTTTTTTTATAATATTCTTTGATTTTTATTTAATAAAATCTAATAGTTCATAAAAGATGTGGTGCATCTAATACACACAAAATAGTTAGGCTGATTTTAGACATATTCTCGAAGAAGTTGTATTTTAAAAGAAATGAATGAAAATATTGTGATAGTTGTACTTTTAAGTTTTTCAAAAAATAAATAAAAAATAAAAAAAATAATTTTAAAGAAAAATTTTCGAGAAGAGCTTAAAAATTTTATAGTTGTAATGTTAAGATTTGAAAAAAAAAATATTTGATATATATTATTTGCTCATTTTATATATTATTATTTTTACCAAAGCAGTGTGTGAATATGTTTATACTTTTTTACTAAAAAACTGAATGATTTGTTAAGAAATATAAAATTAAATATACTAGGGCATTCGTTAATTAATAATAGTGTGTGTTTTAAGAATGGCATAAAAATTTAATTCTCAATGGAATAAATAGTGGCTCACGATCCATTACTAGCTAAGCCAAAAAATTAGACACTCAATAACCATTGAATGCTACAGACCACAGCTGACAAATGGGTTATTTTAGTTTGGTTTCAAAGATATGTCTTTAAATTTTTTACTACAAGACAAACACATAATGAAAATGGGGTAATACAGAAAAACATGGTGTTCCATGCTAGTACAACAGAAATAAAAATATATATTTCCAGTACTATACAATGAACTTTATAGAATTTAAATTTGGAACACAAAAACTAATCAAGCTAAAGTAAAAAATATTTGTCTTTTTTTTTCATCATTCTTATGTTGTTGTTGTGTTAAATTTTGGGAGTGAAATTATTCTGAGATTTTTAAATACAAAAATATATGATGATATGTGACTCTAATACTTAAGTTAATAAAAGTTTAATACATATAAATTATGGTTAAAAAATGAGTTTGATGAGATATTTATATCATTAAAATAATAATTTAATTATAACTCTTGTAACTTTTCCACCTACAATGAGAAGTAGTTATTTTTCTTTATTTAGAAAATTGTTAAGATCGATCTCATATAAGGAACGAATTCGTAAGTGCAATTAAGATTTGTTATACAAGTTAAATCTACCAAGTCGAATAAATTGAAAAAATAAATCTAAATTCTTAAACTTTGTAAATTGATCCTTATTCGTTTTAAACTTAGTTTTAAAAATTATGAATTAAGATATGAACAGCAGTCAATTAATAAAATTATTTATTAATAGTAAATTATAATAATAAATTTTTATTATAAATAAATATATATTAATAAATATTTGAATATAACAAATAATTAAAAAATATATTTATAATACAAAAAATTAATGAATAAATAACTTATATATATATATATTTTAAATTTAGTTCTTCAACTTAAATATTATAAAAATTTATCCTCCTTAATAATTTTGGTACTAATCACATCCATCACAGTTTTTTTCTTTAACTACCAATCAATGATGTAAACCACTTTTAAATTATTAGTACTACGATGGCTAACACTGCATTGGGTCACCCTCGACATAACCATTCATACTCACGGGTCCACATTCTTCAGTTTGGCGAAATCTCTCGTGCCTTTAAGTTGCTGCTGAAATTGCCGAAAAGTAACAAGTGGTCCCAGTAATCAATTTATTGGGTTAAGGGCATCGTTAAGTAGCATTGTAGTAGGTTATTATTTTTTATTTTAATATAAAATTGGTAACTTCATTAGATCATCTCTAATATAAAATTCATCCTAATTTTTATTTACGTCCCATTTATAGAAACTCATCCTAATTTTTATTTATGCCATATTTATTATAAAAATAACTCCACATCAATTTTTACATTATAAATAATAAATAAAAATTTAAAATATTTTTCTCTTCTCTACTAAAAAAAATTAATTATAATTTTTGTTATAATCTCACTTAATTAATTAATTAAAATAATTTAAATTAATGTAGTTACTATTTTTTAATAATATTATTTAAATTTATAAATTAAAAAATAATTTCACTATTAAAATATATTAATATTAAAAAATTTCATATATAACAATAATACAGAATATATAATTTGAGATTATACTAATTTGTAAAATTATTTAATACAAAGAAAAACATAGTTAAACTCTATAGTTGATGACAAGCATTGTGAAATTGCCATATGTGTTCAATTAAGTCCTCTTTCAACTGTCTATGCTGCTGCCTATTTCAAAGTTGGGCATTTCTTTAGAGAAATTGATAGTATAGAGCAAAATCTTTCTCTTTCAACTGAGGTTGTGATAAGCCATTTTCGACATCGTCATACTCTAAGTCTTGAGCAAAAAATTTCCTGCATAAGTGTCTCTTTCATCCTCAACAATCATATTATGCAATATAATGCAAGCTCTCATTATGTTTGCAAGCTTCTTCTTTTCCTAAAAGCGAGCTGGACCACGTATAATTGCAAAGCGTGCTTGCAACGCTCCGAATGCTCGCTCCACATCTTTTATTTGCCCTTCTTGGTATTGTGCAAATAACTTGCGTTTCTCTCCTTGTGGCTTTGAGATTGATTTGACAAATGTGGCTCATTTAGAATAAATACCATCTGCTAAATAGTATCCCATAGTATAATTATTACCATCAATCGTATAATTTACCTCTGGAGCACGGTCATTTAGAATATCGTCGAACACTAGAGAACGATCTAACATGTTAATATCGTTATTTGAACCAAAAACTTCAAAGAACGCATGTCATATCCAAATGTCTGAAGATGCTACAACCTCAAGTACTATAGTTGCTACCCCACGATAACCACTCATGTACATTCCTTTGGACAATTTTTTTATTGCCAATGCATGCAGCCAATGCTACCCAACATGCCAGGAAAGTCACGACCCTCTGCTATTTGTAGTAGGCATCGTACATCATTTAGATTTGATTTTTATAAGTATTCATCATCGAACACCGAAATGACACTTTCAACAAGTTTTTCCAAGCATTCAATTGTAGTGCTCTTGCCTATGTGCACATAATCATCAACAGCATCAGCTGCGATACGAATGTTAGCATATGGCGTAGCAACTGATACTGTTGATGATTATGTGCGCATAGGCGAGAGAATTACAATTGAATGCTTGGAAAATTGTGTTGAATGTGTCATTTCGGTATTCAAATAATTGTGTAAGCTTACACTATTCTCACATACATACTGACTTATATACTTTGAAGGAAAAACTAACTATTACTTATTAGTAACCCTGTTATATGATGAAGGGTGTTATAATATAAACGTAGAAAATCATTTTTTACTTTAATCAATATCACTCTTAGTGCTCTCATCAACAATAAACCTATTTCATGCTACTTGGGCTGACTAATGTGAGGGGTTACCAAGTTAGAAAGCATTGCAAGGTGATTTGAAAAGTTGGAAATAGACAAGGTTATCCTGGAGTTAGGAGATGGAGACGGCATATGATAAGGGTTGAACCAGAAGTCTATACACCTTATAGCATTTTAGTTGGCCCAAAAAACTCAATAGCTTATAACAATTTCATAAACAAGCAACAATTAAACATATGATTGGTACTAAGTAAGTTTTAATTTTTTAAATTTTTGGTTTGGAAGTGTGCCACCATCACTTTATTCATTTTTTTTCTTTATCTACTTTTCAGTAATCCTAAGATGTTACAGCACTGGACAAACCTCAACATTGAGAAAAAAAACCCTCAAAATTTTAGAGAAAAAATGTTGAATATAACAATAGCAAAATAATAACAAAACTCAAAAAAAGCACTAATAACAAAAAAAAACTAGAGAAAAATCTCAAATCGTACCTCAAAAATAAATGGAAAGAGACGTATGAAGGAGGTGTAAGAGAAAGGCCACAATGACATTGTCCATAATAGCAATGGACGCACAGTGATGACAACCGCAACACCAACACAGTGATGGAGGAAGATGCCACACCTCAGTCCGTAGATTTTCAGATTTACTTTCAACAAAAGAGTGGAGGAAGGGTAATGACTCATGAATGGAAGCAACGAAGGACAGATTGAAGTGTTGTTAGCAAACAAAGAAAGGAGAAGGCATAGAAGTTTTGGTTGTGAGAGAGGCAAAGAGTAACTAGTCACACTACCAACCAAGAAGGAGATTGAAAAATTGGGAAAAATAATGACTGTGTTAGAGAGAGTAAATAAATCAAATTAATGCATTTCTTAACTCTGCAAAACTTACTGCTACTCTTGACAGTCTCATGTCTACTTGTCAATACAATCTAACACATCTTTTTGACAACTTTTGTATAAATATGTTTTAAATGCCGAAGAATGCACCTCTTAGTTTTTTGGTTTGGAGTCAACATTATTAATACATGGTTGTGTCTATCACTTCATAGGCTACTCAACATAAGCATCGATATCCAATAATGACCCAACTACCCATTCAAAATTCAAACAAAACTATCGTATCCAAACATCATTTCGTGTAAACATCTGTCACATCATTCTTCATTTACTTAACTATTTGAACATCTAATTGTATTTTGAAAAATTTTGGGGTACATGCGGCAAAAACACAATCTTATGTACGACAGCAATCACAGCCACAATTTTAGCATATTGTAAATTTAGTTTCAACTAGTTTAGTTTAAAGTTTCAACAAATTTATGGGGCACATTCGTTGTAGCACACATCACCCTGAATTTCAATGCAGAAACTGTTGGAATAAATTATTTTATTAATCCAGATCATCCATATTGAATCATCAAAAATATATCATAATGCGGAAGCGTACCTTTACTTATAGAAATCAGAAATTGATGGAATGATTGTCTCAATCTTGTGGTTCTTTCAATCTTCCTCAACTAAAATCTTCTGTATCCATAATAGAGCTTAATTATGACTCCTCTGATAGGGAAAGAGCGACAAAGGCGGCTTTGGTATGTTGCCCTGAAGGTACTATTTATATTTGAGCATGGCACCCATTAAACCCTAAAACCCAAATAAGATAATATATCTAGAGTCCAAAAGATAATATCTGGTTTTATTCTCATTTAATTCCAAATAAAAAATAATTATGACTTATTCAATATAGCATTTATAACAATAAAGGAGATCGCCATTATATAAGTCATTTAGTTTGAAATAGCATAATTTGTGATTGTAATTAATATATGTATTGTCCACAAATAAATTAGGAAATTAAATAATTTCCTAACAATCTCCCACTTAGGCTATACATATACTTTGTTCCTATATGTTCTATGAAAATCTATTTTTCTAGAACTTTCTTTTTAACAACTAAAAACTCGATGTCTATATGCTTCGATTTTGTCAAACTCTTATTGTTATTGGAGTATAGTACTACTGACTTATTGTCACAAAATATCTTCAATGGCCTTTCAATGTCATTTACTATACGAAGCTCAGTAACAAAGAGTCATAACCATATGCCATGAAATCGGAATCAGAATATCCAATGATCTCCAAATTTTCTGATCTCCGATAAGTAAGCATGTAATCATTTATTCTCTTCAAAAAACGCTTTATGCGGTTAACAATCATCCAATGATCCATACCAGGATTGCTCAAGTATCCAGTGGTCTAAAATTTTTCATGCCATATCTACTTAAAATCCTTCTGGTATAATTCTTTTGTAATAATCCAAGAATACCTTGAGAACGATCTCTTAGTATCTTGATTCCTATATAATACAAAAGAGGCATCACCAAGATCTTTCATTTCGAATTTGTTCGATAGAAATTTATTAGTTTCATGCAACAAGCCTATATCGTTACTGGCAAGTAGAACGTCATCAACATATAAGACAAGAAAGATGTATTTACTCCCACTGAACTTGTGGTATACACACTCATCTATGATATTTACCTCAAAACCATATGAGATAATGACTTGATGAAACTTGTGATACCATTGACGGAAAGTTTGTTTGAGACCATAGATAAATTTTTTTCAACTTATAAACCATAGATTTTGAATCGCCGGATACAAAATTTTCTGGTTATACTATATACATCGTTTTATCAATGTCACCATTCAGGTAATTCTACGAGATCCCAAACGTAATTGTCTTTCATAGACTTCATCTCTTCTTTCATGGCATCGATCTACTTTTCAGAGTTAAAACTTTGTATGGCTTGAAGAAAATTGATTGGGTCATTTTCTGTCAAACCAATGACATCATCATGTTCTTGGAAATAGACTACATATTCATCTGAAATTGCACTTCTCCTTTCTCTGTTGGATCTCCTTAATGGCACTTCTTGAGGTTGTTGAGCTTGTTGTATGAGTTGGGATTGAAGAGGATTCTCATTATTTTTCTGTGTTATAGCAGTATCTTGAGCAACAACGATATTCTCATTGTTCTTTTGTACTGTAACTGGATCTACAGTAAAATTCTCATTGTACTCTTGTACTATAACTATATCTTGAACAATAATAGGTACAACGACCTAATCATTATCAGTTATAGAATCCTTATCAAAAGTAACATTCCTAATATTTCCTTCCTCCAAACTCAACATCCTCAAGAAATCTCGCATTTTCCGTTTCAAAAATAGACCTTGATGCAGAATTGTAAAACTTGTACTCCCGTGAACGCTCAGTGTCCAATAAAGTAGCAATTAATTGTTCTTGAGTCCAATTTTCTTTCGTGCGGTCTATAAGCTCGTGCCTCAGTTGGACATCCTCAAATGTTCAAATGCTTTATACTGGACTTTTTTTCAGTCCAAATTTCATAAGGGGTTTTGTTAACTGCTTTGTTTGGCACCCTATTAAGGATGTACACTGCGGTCTTTAAGGCTTCTCCCTAGAGTGATTCAGACAAGGAAGAATGACTAATCATACTTCTCACCATGTTCTTAAGAGTTCGGTTCCTTCGTTCTGCAACACCATTCATGCTAGGTTTGCCTAGCATGGTGTATTACAGAATAATACCGCACTCCTCTAGGAAAAGAGCAAAAGGCCCGAGACGTTGCTCACCTGAACCATCATATCTTTCGTAGTATTTACCACTACAATCAAATTTGACAGCTTTAATTTTTTCCCAAGTTAAAGTTCAACTTCAACTTTGAAAGACTTGAAAACATCCAAGGCTTGAGATTTTTTATGAATTAAATATAGATACCGATAATGAGAGTAATCATTGGTGCACGAAATTGTGATCATCAATGGCGCCATCAACATGGTATGCTCAATTGCAATCTCAACTCCTTATCACAACTTCGCACAACTAACCAGCAAGTGCACTGGGTCGTCCAAGTAATAAACCTTACGCGAGTAAGGGTCGATCCCACGGAGATTGTTGGTATGAAGCAAGCTATGGTCATCTTGTAAATCTCAGTCAGGCAGATTCAAATGGTTATGCATGATTTATGAATAAAACATAAAACAAGGATAGAGATACTTATGTAATTCATTGGTGAGAATTTCAGATAAGTGAATGGAGATGCTTTGTCCCTTCCGTCTCTCTGCTTTCCTACTATCTTCTTCCAATCCTTTTTACTCTTTTCCATGGCAAGCTGTATGTTGGGCATCATCATTGTCAGTGGCTACAATCCCGTCCTCTCAGTGAAAATGTTCAACGCACCCTGTCACGACACGGCTAATCATCTGTCGGTTCTCAATCAGGTTGGAATAGAATCCATTGATTCTTTTGCGTCTGTCACTAACGCCCAGCCTTTAGGAGTTTGAAGCTCGTCACAGTCATTCAATCATTGAATCCTACTCAGAATACCACAGACAAGGTTTAGACCTTCCGGATTCTCTTGAATGCCGCCATCAATTCTAGCTTATACCACGAAGATTCCGATTAAGGAATCCAAGAGATAAACATTCAAGCCTTTTTTGCTTGTAGAACGGGAGTGGTTGTCAGGCACGCGTTCATAAGTGAGAATGATGATGAGCGTCACATAATCATCACATTCATCAAGTTCTTGAGTGCGAATGAATATCTTAGAACAAGAACAAGCTGAATTGAATAGAAGAACAATAGTAATTGCATTAATATTCGAGGTACAGCAGAGCTCCACACCTTAATCTATGGTGTGTAGAAACTCCACCGTTGAAAATACATAAGAACAAGATCTAGGCATGGCCGTGAGGCCAGCCCCATGATCTAAGATAGCATAAGACTAAAGATAGCTACCAAGATGAGAATACAATAGCAAAAGGTCTTATTTATAAAGAACTAGTAGCCTAAGGTTTACAGAAATGAGTAAATGACAGAAAAATCCACTTCCGGGCCCACTTGGTGTGTGCTTGGGCTGAGCATTGAAGCATTTTCGTGTAGAGACTCTTCTTGGAGTTAAACGCCAGCTTTTGTGCCAGTTTGGGCGTTTAACTCCCATTCTTGTGCCAGTTCCGGCGTTTAACGCCGAGCAGTTTTGAGCTGATTTGGAACGCCGATTTGGGCCATCAAATCTCGGACAAAGTATGGACTATTATACATTGCTGGAAAGCCCAGGATGTCTACTTTCCAACGCTGTTGAGAGCGCGCCAATTCGGCTTCTGTAGCTCCAGAAAATCCATTTCGAGTGCAGGAAGGTCAGAATCCAACAGCATCTGCAGTCCTTTTCAGTCTCTGAATCAGATTTTTGCTCAAGTCCCTCAATTTCAGCCAGAAAATACCTGAAATCACAGAAAAACACACAAACTCATAGTAAAGTCCAGAAAGGTGAATTTTAACTAAAAACTAATAAAAATATAATAAAAACTAACTAAAACATACTAAAAACATACTAAAAACTATGCCAAAAAGCGTATAAATTATCCGCTCATCAATCATCTATGAACGTAATAAAATACCGTTATCCATTCCAAAAGACAGTAAGGCCACAAGTATCGGTATGTATCAGTTCTAAGACATCTTTACCTCTCTCGGCACCTAATTTTCTTTCATTTGTCCTTTTTCCCTTTATGCACTCAATGCAAACTTTAAAGTCCGCCAATTTTAGGGGTCCAAGAATTTCATCCGACACGAGTCTCTAAATTCTCTGTTTAGAGATATGATCAGGCGTTTGTGCCATAATGATGTCGAATTCTCATTTAGTTTTTATTTTGTACCTATTTGTAGTATTTCATTATTATAGGATCTCAAATCAAGCCTATATAGATTATCCACCAAACGATTAGAGCAAATATTATTCAAATTATAAAAGAGACTGGCTTTATTATTTTCAAACGAATAAAAATAACCTGATTTGTCCAAACAAAAAACAGAAACCAAGTTCCGTCTAAATGATGGTACATAAAATGTCTCAAATAAATCCAAGTAAAATCTACTCGTGGAATATAATCTAAAGGTTCCTAACTTCCTATAGTTTCAACTGCAACTATATTGCTGTCTGCCACATAGATGTATCTTTTAGTATCATTTGGCAGTCGGCTCCACAGGCAACCCTGCATAGTAATACTTACATGAGTAGTAGAGCAGAATCTACCCACCAAGTATCAACAGGTGCATAACTTAAACTAGTCTCAAAACAAAAGAAAGTAAGAGTCATATCATTCTTTACACACCAAGTGGCATATTTGGTACAATCATTCTTCATGTGTCTCACCTTCTTACAGAAGAAACAGGTTGAAGTTTGATCTTGTTTCTTAGCCTTTTTCTGTTGAGAAGGTGCATCTGCAGTAATATTACGCTTTCTCTTATACTAAGAAGATGAAAACATGTGAGAACTTTTAGTCTTATCTTATTGCAACCTCTTTTCTTCTTGCACACAGTGAGATATAAGCTCATTTAGGGACCAAGTGTCTTTTAAAGTGTTATAACTCACTTTGAATTGCTCAAAGTGTGCAGGAAGGGAGATCAAAATGAAATGCACGAATAAATCTTCAGACAACTCTAACTTTAGTGTTTCAATTTAGAAGCAAGATGGGATATTTACATAATGTACTCCCTTATGTTCCCTTTACCCTTATACCTCATGGAGACAAGTTTTCTCAAAAGGATACTTGCCTCCGCCTTTTCATTTTCAACAAAGAATTTTTCAACATCTTTTAAGAACTATTTGGCATATTTATCCTTAGTAATTGAGCCCCAAAATGCCTCAGAAATTGAGCGTTTCATGATCATAATGCTCATTTGATTGGATCTCTCCTATTTCTCTATTTTAACCTCATTGAGATTTTCTGGAGTGGAAGTGGGTTTCTCTTCTCGAAGAGCTATATCCAGATCCATACAATCGAGGACAATCTCCACGGTATCCTTTCAAACTTTAAAATTTGAACCATTCAACATAGGAATACTGCTAATATGTGCAGAAACATTAGTAGTTGAAGCCATAGTTTCTGGATTAGAAAAAAAATATGCAGTAAACATTAGTTAAATAATGGAAAAAAATCAATATTGAGATATCTAGAACAACATTAATTTTTAATCTTTGGATAGAAAAATTAACTGTAAGTGATACTCTCATTGCAGTAATAAAATATTGTCAAAATTCCTATCACACATTAAGCCTTTCTTTGGACCGACTTAATGTGCACATGGAAACTTAAACTTTGCAACCTATTTATTTCCTCTATTAATTGGCCAAACAATAATTTTTCTTTGGGTCGATTATTGACTGCATAATTAATAGAAAATAAACAAAAGTGTATAATGCTTATTATTTGGCCAAACAATAAACTTCCTTTGAGCTGATTATTATTCGCATAAATAATGAACATTATTTTCTATTACTAAAATATGATTAATGTGTATATATAATTTGGCCAAATATAAATATTCCTTTGGATAGATTGATATTCGCATAAGTGACATATACATAATAATTTTTATATCTCAAAAAATAATAAATTAATTTTACACTAAATTAATGACATACACAATTAAATGCCAATTGTATACTGTTACAAAAATATACGAAAAAACACATGATAAAAAAATATCTATTTAACCGTATACACATGTATAAAAAAAATGCAACCGAGACAACATTAACCTTAAAAGTAATTATATATTGTTTACAGTAAAAAGATATATATCGCCCAACGAATAATATATATAAAATAAATGGCCGACAGTATACATATATGCGTAACACTACCAAAAAAACGGGAGTTACCAACGGGAAGGTACTCACGAACTATAATCAGTGGCAAAGTTTATGGACCGTGGTATGTAATGGCGACGTATTATATCTCTGTGGCTAAATTTTATGGAATTTTTCCACGTTCTCATTTGTCTGTGGCCAATTTGAGATGGATTTTAAAATTTGCCACATACCCAATTATTACCGTGACAAAAATTAAACGATATATTGTTTCAATTCCGCGCTTAATTTGGTCATTCCCTCCAACCCATTCAAAACTTTCTTATACAGTTTATCTTTTTCTTAAATTTAAATCGTAATTAACCTCAGATAAATATTAGGTGCAGTTTTTCTTAGAAATCTAGATAGTTGCTTTTTTCTCCCTCCTTTCCAGTGCTGCCGCTGAGAATAACTAAGGTAGGTTAATTATTTAATTTTAGAGGTGATTCATGATTTACAATTCTGCAAACGTGGTTAATTTTGGCTTCTTGATTAAATAGTGGCTATGTTATTCATTAACAGTATAAAAATTAGATGGATCATGATTTGCAATTTCAATCTTTCTTTCATTGTTATTATGCACATTTTTTCTTTTTGATCAAATATAATTTATTCTTTCCTATTTATTTATCATGGTTATGTTTGTATTTATTATCCTTTTACTCTTTATTATTTATTTACGGTGGAGTTTAAATCTGATTATATTTAAGATGCATGTTTGATATAATAGTCACTACAATGTTGATCAAATTATTAGAAGATAAATTAATGCTACAATAATAATGCTGAATGTTATATATCTTAAAATTATAAGAAGAGTACAAGAGAGTACTAAAAGAAACTAATTTTATAAATTACTTATTTTTTTCATATACATGATGGATTATTATTATAGCGTTGAAGGTGATAATTGTTATGACTTGTGTCTGTGTTCTTTAAGTATGTAAATCAAAATTTAACTCCACCATAAATAAATAATAAAAAATAAAAAAGTAAAAAATACAAATAATAAAAAACATGCAAAAAATTTTTCATCGTCAGGTTTACATTCTGTCTTGAATTCCATCTTTAACTCTTGATAAAGAGTATAATTTGAATTGGGGTGTGAAGTGAATGAGAACTAATTTTTTGTTAGTATATTCCAGTAATTTTTTAATTTTTGATTTGTTAATATGAATCTGATTAATTGTCCTAATTATAAAAAATATTACTAATTATGCTTTCAAATCTTGATGTATTTGTTGCTACGTAGGTCACACAAAATGACAATTGCACGACCTTGCAACGAAAATTCAACTTGGATTACTATGGAAGAGCGCGATTTGCTTGAATGCTGTGGAAGCATCAAGTTTGCATCGGAAATGGCTTCTGCTTCTCCATTCTCCTCGTTGCAACACGCACTCGATGTGGCCTCCAATATTTGGTGTAACAAGATTAATGTGCATTCTTGGCTGATATCACTCAATGTTCACACCAATATCTGTGAAAAGTCGCCCTTCTCACATGCATTCTACACTAATACCCCAATGGATTCTATTACAGAGGTTTTCTGCTTTTAATATTCTATATATGCTTTATTATCCAATTTAACATAATGTTATCATTTAATAATTCTCTATAGTTATTCGGTCTGTTTGAAAACTTGTAGGAGATATATGCACTTAGCGTGCAGTATCTGCAAAGGCATGGATTTCCATATTTTACTATTTCTTCTGAATGGGATGCAGATGTTATACTAATGGATCTAAAGGTAACAAAAATATATTGTTATTTCCTTTTTACTATTTTCAAAACTGTTTGCTCGCATCTATATAACACTGTAGATAAAATAGTGCATTTTTTATCTATGTAGACAAGCGTTAAAACCAAGCCATTATGCGAGTTTGAGTGGGCACGTCGAAAACAATTTATCATCATTAAACAATACATTGCAAGGTTTTTTCAAAAGAAAGGATATATTCGCTCTACAACTGAATTACCAGAGACCCAGGCTACGGTAAAAAATTTTGATCTCAACAAAAAGCCATTCTGAAAGGAGGATTTGGATCCTGTTGCTTTACTATATCTTTACTATATCTTTGAACAATGCATATGCTTTAAAATACTGTTATTACTTAGTTTGCTATTTTTTTATTTTAATTTTATTATCGTTGCTTTGATTATTTATATTGTTATAACATTATTTTAATATGTTAGTATATATATAGAAATAAATATATGCAATATTAATTTAAAAAATATTCAATTGGTAATTATAATTGAGAGTTTTTTTTTAAATTGAAAGAAAAAATTAGCTACGGATTTATGTGTTGGTAAATAGTCCATAATATTGGCTACGGAAAAAAGCGTGAAAAAAAACCCAGTCTGTCAAATATTATTTTGTGCATGGTTTTTTTTGCCATAGAAAAAACCGTGGCTAAATAACCCAGCAATGTTTAGCCACAGAAAAAATGTGGCAAAAAAGCCCAACCTATCAGTATTAGCCACGGAAAGACTGTGGCAAAACTATACTTATTAGTTACACTGTTGTCATTTAGTCACGGTTTATTCTGTGGCCAATAACATAGAAACCGTGGCTATTTAGATGTCTCCACGGGTCATAAAACCGTAGCTAACCGGCCGAAAACCGTGACTAATTGAAAAGGCGTCGCCCTTGTTAGTCACGAAAATGTATTCGTTGTTAACGCTGAGTCACCACGGATTTTCTTGATTTTAGCCACGGTTTTTTTCGTGGCTAATTACCGTTTTTCTGGTAGTTAACCTATATATATATATATATATATATATATATATATATATATATATATATATAAGAAAATTATATGGTAGAGATCTAAATCTGTACAGATTTACAGATTTAATGATTTAAACCACACATCCTAAAGCTACACTTTTCACTCAAAACCGTAACTCTTCACAAAGAAAAGCGTCACCTAATGGAAAAAAGTAAATTAGAAGATTTAAGAGAAGAAATAATTAAGTTATCAAAATTAATGATTTTAACTAATGTTAATTGTAATGACACTGAATTCTTAAAATCAATACAAAATGATTTTTCTCAAAATCTTTATTTTACTATAACTTTTATTGAAGGACTTCAAAAACCTGAAAAAACTTATTTTTTCACACGGAATTTCTAAAAAATGTTACCATGGAAATGATTCTCCACATCTTTATCATACCTTCAACCCACAATTAAATTCTATAGTAGATATGCTCGAAGAAATATTAGTATGTATAAAATTTCAAAGGGATAAGGAAAAAGAGAATCCTAAAGAAGAAAAACTTCAAAATATAATCAACATAACAGATCTAAAAGTAAAACCACCATTAAAATTATGAATATTGAAGAAAAATTAGAAGAAGTTACAATGCTTTTTAAACAATTAAAAATGGCTCAAGAAAATAATATTATGGAACATGGTTTTCAAATAGAAGAAGAGTTAGTTAATTCTGAAAATATAGAAAATGAAGAACACATTCTAGATTATTCAAGTGATGAAGAACCAGCAATTCCAATACAAGTAAAAAATGAAGCTGGAACATCTAAGGATAATCAATCTCAATTTAAATGGGAAACAGGTTTTGATAATTATGCTTTTAAAAAAGGGTTTATAAATAAAGATTCAAAATATACAAAAATACCATCAAAATATGTTCCTAAAATCCAGGAAATGGAAGGAGAAAGAATGCTCGATTTAGACTGCAAAAAGAACGAAAAAGAAATTTTCGAAAACTGATTAAATTCCTTCTTATTAGAAGCCTTTACTAATCCAAAACTTAGTGAATTATCTGGAAGAGACATTTGGAATTACATAGGGTTTCATACTAAAGGAACTATAAGAGATTATATGACATCAATAGAAAACCAAATAATAGAAGAATTAGAAACAAAAACAACAGCTTATGATAAGATATTATATAATGATGATTCTATATAAAGAATTTTTTGAAAAAAATATTATAGATCATAGACAAGAAGTCTATAATAAAGAATATCAAGAAGCAAAAAACCATTTAGCTAATATTCAGATATATGATTTATGTAATGTGGAATCTTATATATGTGAATATGGAATACATTATTACAAATTAAAAGAAGAAGATAAAAATCATTATCTTAGTATGTACATAACAAAACTTCCATATCCTGCTAATGAATTTATAATGGGAAGATTTATAAGAGAAATAAATAGAGGAACAATTGAAAATAATTTTGGTGGAGCAACCTCTGCAATAAGAGAGGAAATAAAAGAACGTTGTATGCAAGAAACAACTCAAAAAAGATTTGCAAATATAATCAGAATTTGCTGTCAGGATAATGAAGAGATACCTCAAAAATATGGTCTTAATAAAAATTTTCAAAGAAAAAGAAAATATCAATTTAGAAAAAGAAAATACTATCCAAACTGGAGAAAAAAGAGATATTTTAGAAAAGAAAATAACAATAAAAACAAAAGACAAAGAAATAACTATTGCCCGAATAAAAAAGAAAATTGTAAATGTTGGTATTGCCAAGAAGAAGGACACTACGCAAATGAATCTGATGATAACTTAGACTATATTTTTGAATATGTCTCAGAAACAGACTCAGAGACTGAGTAATAATGCTACATTTATTACTATAAAAATAACAGAAAAGTTTATAAATGCTTTCATAGATTCTGGGGCAACACAATGCTTTGCTAGTTCAAATATAAAACTTGATTGGAAAAAATTAAAGAAACCATTAAGAGTTAGAATAGCTGACAAATCAATACATAAAATTGACCAAAAAGCAGAGATGGTTGAAATTTTTATTCAAAATTATAGGTTCATTGTTCCATCTATATATATGTTAGATTCTGAAATGGATTTTATCATAGGAAATAACTTTCTAAAGCTATATCATCCATTCATTCAAGAATTAACATATATAGTTTTAAAAGCCCCACACGATTCTTCAATAAATCAAAAATCAAAACGTATAAAAATACCAACTACTACTATAGATAAGATCTTAAAATTTAAAATATTTTCTATATTAGAAGCATGTTATTTAAATTTATACTTTCAGATAAATATTCCAAAAAATAATCTTGAAATAAAGATAGAAGAACTTTTGGATGAAATTTGTGCTGAAAATCCTTTAGATATTAAAAATACAAATAACGAATTAGTAAGCATTAAATTAAAAGATCCCACAAAAGAGATAAATGTTCCAAATAAAATTCCTTATTCCGCAAGAGATAGAGAAGAGTTCTCATTAGAATGTAAAGATCTTTTAGAAAAAGGAATTATAAGATTAAGTAAGAGTCCTCATGCGGCTCTAGCTTTTTACGTAGAAAATAATAATGAAATTAAAAGGGGAAAACGAAGAATGGTAATAAACTATAAGAAAATGAATGAAGCAACTATTGGTGATGCTCATAAACTTCCAAGAAAAGATTCTATTTTAGAAAAAATCATGGGAGCAACTTGGTTTTCATCTCTTGATGCAAAATCAGGATATTGGCAACTTCGTTTAGACGAAGAAACAAAGAAATTAACTGCTTTTACTTGCCCAACAAAAGAATCAACAAGTGTGTTACTTTATGAATGGAATGTATTACCATTCGGATTAAAGCAAGCCCCAGGTATTTATCAAAGATTTATGGAAGAAAATCTAAAAGAATTAAATGAATTTATTTTAGTATACATTGATGATATATTAATTTTTACAAAACAGGATAAAGAAGATCATCTTCAAAAATTATTAATAGTTTTAGAAAGATGTAAACAGAAAGGATTAGTTCTTAGCAAAAAGAAAGCAAGAATAGCAAAACAAGAAATAGAGTTTCTTGGATTAATTCTATCTACTCAAGGTAAGCTAAAACTTCAACCAAATGTTCTAGAAAAGGTAAATTTATTTCCTAATAAAATAGAAGATAGAAAACAATTACAAAGATTTTTAGGGTGTATAAATTATATTTCCGATCAAGGATTTTTAAAGAATATAACAGAATACACTAAAAGCTTATTTCAAAAAATAAGTACTAAAAAAGAATGGAAATGGGATGAAAAAGATAGTATGCAAATTCAAAGAATTAAAGAACTTTGTGAAAAACTTCCAGAACTTTATATTCCAGAAGAAAATGACTACTTAATAGTAGAAACAGATGCTTCAGACATAACCTGGTCAGGATGTCTAAAAGCTAAGAAAGCTATAAAAAGTTTGGAACAAGAAAAAGAATCACTAGATTCTAAATATTCCCTAAAGGAATTACTTTGCAGGTATATTTCAGGGACTTTTACTCCAACAGAACAGAGATATACCACTCATGAAAAGGAAACTCTAGCAGCAATTAAATCTCTTAAGAAATGGAAAATTTATTTACTACCCAGAGATTTTACATTAAGGACAGATTCAAGTTACCTAACAGGTTTCATACGATATAATTTAAAAGTTGATTATAATCATGGACGATTGGTAAGATGGCAATTATTTTTGTTACAATATCCAATAAAAATTGAATATATTAAGGGTGACAAAAATGTTATTGCAAATACATTAACAAGAGAATGGAGTTCGTCTACAACGCATTAGATCAAGAAATCCAGAAATACGAACAAGAACTCGAAAAATGCAAGCATTGTCAGCAAATAAGGACATAGATCCAATCCCTCAAGAAGGCCATCGAAGCAATGAAATCAACACAACAACCAAAACCATCAGAGTTCAGCCAG
Organism: Arachis stenosperma; assembly: GCF_014773155.1. Classification (NCBI taxonomy): domain Eukaryota; kingdom Viridiplantae; phylum Streptophyta; class Magnoliopsida; order Fabales; family Fabaceae; genus Arachis; species Arachis stenosperma. The sequence goes on along the minus strand of NC_080382.1, from coordinate 23,391,475 downwards.
CTAAGCGTGGTGGACAAATCAGGTGAAGAAAAAATTCCAAAAAATAAAATAATTGCTGAAATTATCAAAAAATCCACCCAAGATAAAAAAATATTATATAATTTATAATGGCCCCATGAAAGGAGTATATGATGCCTGGGAAAAAGCAGCACCATTTACACATCAATCAAGGATAATTCATAAAGGAGGGTTTTTAACATTGGAAGAAGCAAAGGAATCTTTCAGGGAATATGAAGCTCTTCATCCAGAGCAAACCCTAAAAAGAGCAGATAAAGCTCCAATTTAAACCCAGAGAACAGGAATAATAAGAAACATTCCTACAAGGGTTGAAATCAAAGAAAAGAAAAGGGTCTGTAGATCAAATCTCAGAGAAACTCTTAACATAGTCCTGAATTGGACTGAAGAAAAAAGGGCAATCTTGGGATATTATCCTATTGCCAAAGAACAACTAACAAAGCTGGTTATATTTCCAGATGCTTCCCTATCTGACACCTATCAGTTTTTCCAGTATGGATTAATTGATACAATTTTAATTTTTAATGATTTGAAAATTATTAGTGAGTTTCCTGCAGGATTCATTGATGCAGTAAAGAGATTTAAAAATATGATTGACAACGTAAATCCAAGGGATATATCCCTAAAATTTACGAATAGTCAACCTATTTTTAATGAAGAAGAAGAATGCTTGGTTCCAGCACATCAAGTAATCTTCATGTCCGTCTTCCCAGGAAATTTTCAACCAATTGATCAAGTTCAAGATTTAACAATCTACAGTCATGAAGGAAGACTAGCCAGCACACTAGCAAGGGTCTTCGAAAGAACTCAAAAGATAACAAGGGAATCTCACACAAGAATCAATTATAAAAGCAGAAATACTTTGCTTGTGTCCAGTAAAAGGAATGAAATTGAAGAAAGAGAGATGAGACTCTTAGTGGAATTTGAATCAGCATTCTACAACTTATCTGGACTCTTAGAAAAGCTCTCCGAAGGGATGAAGAGGAATCTCTGCTATTTGATAAAAGACAGAGAAGACCACAAGTGTCAGCTATGTGTCTCAGAGTTATCTGAAAAAAGCAATAATGAAACGGAATCAACCCACATGATAAAGGAACACATAATGAAAGAGGAGGACAGCACATCTGAAGCATCTCTCAACATTATTGCATAGTGACGTAAGCGCTTAGGTCATAGAGCACCAACAATGTAGCTGGTGCAAGATAATAAACAATGACGTAAGCAATGACGTCATAAGAAGGGTAAGGATGGGAATTGTCCATCAGACCCAACCATTATAAATAGGTTGCTTAGGCAATTGTAGAAGGTATCAGACAATAGAAAGCAGGAGGCTAAGAGTACTCATATGCTAGGAGAGCAAGGAGGAAGTTGCCAAGGCGATTCTATAGTCTGAAGAAGAATTCCCTTAGGAAAAACTAATTCTAAACTCCCCTCTGAAGTTAGTATCTACAATCTCCCCTCTGGAGATAAAAACATCTTATGTAAATATTCTAAATAAAGGAAGTTTTTCTCCAGAAAGGTACGCCTTTATCCTAATCTCATAGTTATGAATTATTTAGAAAGTTTAGAATTAACGGAAGAATCTGATTATTATAGATTATCTGCCTTACTAGATAATGAAAAACAGGCTGTTCTAAAAACAGAATTAAATCTCAAATCAAATGAAAATTTTAATAAACAAAATCTTTTAAAAGAAGTTTTTAATAGAAAAAATATAATATACTATGGAAAAATTCAACTTGAAGCCCCTATAAAGATAAAATCCGCCAATGGAGAACTTGAAATAGCTTTGATAAATGATGAAGAATTGAGTAAACAGATTGAGAAAATTAAGGATCAACAAAAAAGATCTAAAATTGGATGGATTCATATTAGTACTATACAAGTCTTAATCAAATCTACATATATGAAAGGAATTAATTCACCAATAAGCTTAGCAATCTGTGACAAAAGAATTACTGATGACCCAATAGATCAAATAATTGGAATTGTTCATGGAAACTTGGCAAACGTAAATGTTAAATTCAATGCCCATCTTGGATATGCTATACCTTTATCAACTGAAAATCTTGGAAGATCTATAAGTTTGGCTTATAAATTTCACAGAAAGAATCTAATGGAACAAGACGATGAACCATTTTTAATTACATATGCAATAAATTATGCTTTAACAAATAGCCATCATAGTATAATATAGAGAAAGAATTTATGTCGATGAATTATTTCAGAAAATTGTAAAGACAGAAATACCAAAATATAAAACTATTGAAAACCCAGTTCTTTTACTAAAAGAACCATCAGGAAAATTAGTTTTATCAAATTTTCAAATAAGAGAATCCAAAATTAATAGCTGATGAGCGGATAATTTGTACCCTTTTTGGCATTGTTTTTAGTATGTTTTTAGTAGTTTTAGTTGAGTTCTTAGTATATTTTTATTAGTTTTTAGCTAAAATTCACTTTTCTGGACTTTACTATGAGTTTGTGTGCTTTTCTATGATTTCAGGTATTTTCTGGCTGAAATTGAGGGACCTGAGCAAAAATCTGATTCAGAGACTGAAAAGGACTGCAGATGCTGTTGGATTCTGACCTCCCTGCGCTCGAAGTGGATTTTCTGGAGCTACAGAAGCCCAATTGGCGCGCTCTCAACGGCGTTGGAAAGTAGACATCCTGGGCTTTCCAGCAATATATGATAGTCCATATTTTGCCCAAGATTTGATGGCCCAAACCGGCGTTCAAAGTCACCCTCAGGAATTCCAGCGTTAAACGCCGGAACTGGCACAAAAATGGGAGTTAAACGCCCAAACTGGCACCAAAGCTGGCGTTTAACTCCAAGGAGAGTCTCTACACGAAAATGCCTCATTGCTCAGCCCAAGCACACACCAAGTGGGCCCGGAAGTGGATTTCTATGTCATTTACTCATCTCTGTACACCCTAGGCTACTAGTTCTCTATATATAGGACCTTTTACTATTGTATTAGAGAGCCTTTTGATCATGTTTTTATGATTGAACTCACTTTGGGAGGCTGGCCATTCGGCCATGCCTAGACCTTGTTCTTATGTATTTTCAACGGTGGAGTTTCTACACACCATAGATTAAGGTGTGGAGCTCTGCTGTACCTCGAGTATTAATGCAATTACTATTGTTCTTCTATTCAATTCCGCTTGTTCTTTGTCCAAGATATCACTTGTTCTTCAACTTGATGAATGTGATGATCCGTGACACTCATCATCATTCTCACTTATGAACAAAGTGACTGACAACCACTTCTGTTCTACAAGCAAACAAAGCTCTAGTGTTTATCTCTTGGATTCCTGATACACGATGCATGGTTGATCGCCTGACAACCGAGTGCTCGCCTGACAAACGAGCCAGCCATTCCGTGAGATCAGAGTCTTCGTGGTATAGGCGAGAACTGATGGCGGCATTCAAGAGAATCCGGAAGGTCTAACCTTGTCTGTGGTATTCTGAGTAGGATTCAATGATTGAATGACTGTGACGTGCTTCAAACTCCTAGCAGGTGGGGCGTTAGTGACAGACGCAAAAGAATCACTGGATTCTATTCCGGCCTGACCGAGAACCGACAGCTGATTAGCCATATGCTGTGACAGAGCATAGGAACATTTTCACTGAGAGGATGGGAGGTAGCCACTGACAACGGTGAAACCCTTGCATAAGCTTGCCATGGAAAGGAGTAAGAAGGATTGGATGAAGACAGTAGGAAAGCAGAGAGACGGAAGGGAAGGCATCTTCATTCGCTTATCTGAAGCTCTCACCAATGATATACATAAGTATCTCTATCTTTATCTTTATGTTTTATTCATTCATCATCTATACCCATTTGAGTTTGCCTGACTAAGATTTACAAGGTGACCATAGCTTGCTTCATAGCAACAATCTCCGTGGGATCGACCCTTACTCGCGTAAGGTTTATTACTTGGACGACCCAGTGCACTTGCTGGTTAGTTGTGCGAAGTTGTGTTTATGCCATGGTATTGAGTACCAAGTCTTTGGAGCCATTACCGGGGATTGTTTTGTGTATTAAAAAGTAGTGATCACAATTTCGTGCACCAAGTTTTTGGCGCCGTTGCCGGGGATTGTTTTGTGTATGGACAACTGACGGTTCATCTTGTTGCTTAGATTAGGTATTTTTCTTCAGAGTTCTGAAGAATGAATTCTAGTGTTTCAAGGTGATGTTCTTATCATCACCAAAGCTGATTGATTATTATCAATTTAGCTCTTGAATGCAATGTCCTGCTGAAGCTTGGCTAGCTATGTCTAATTCCTTTAGACTAAAGCTTTAGACTAACATTGCATGATTCCTGGAATTCTCATTAAGAATTTTGATGCCTTTATTTTCTTTCCCACTTAATTTTCGAAAAATCCAAAAAAATTACAAAATCATAAAAACCAAAAATATCTCTTGTTTAAGTCTAGTGTCTCATTTTAAGTTTGGTGTCAATTGCATGTTTCTATTCTTCTTGCATTCATTCATGTGTCTTCATTAATCTTCAAGTTGTTCTTGATGATTTCCTTGTTTTGATCTTTGAATTCTACTGACTTGAGTATTTCTGTTGTTTGTCATATGCATTCTCATTTTGTTAGTGTCAATAGTATACAAACTGCTAAGTTTGGTGTCTTGCATGCATTGTTTATTTGATTTTAGTTGCATTTTGATTATTCCTCATTATTAAAAATCCAAAAATATTTTTAATTTGTGTCTTTTCAAGTCAATAATACAGAGAATTGAAGATTCAGAACATGCAGCAGAGGAATTATACAGAAAAAGCTGGGCATTCAAAAATGCCCAGTGAAGAAGACAGACTGGCGTTTAAATGCCAGCCAGGGTGCCTGGCTGGGCGTTTAACGCCCAAAAGGGTAGAGTTTTGGGCGTTAAACGCCAGAATGTGCACCATTCTGGGCGTTTAACGCCAGGATGGCACAAGGGGGAGGATTTTGTTTTCAAATCAATTTTTTTCAAGTTTTCAAAGTTTTTCAAAATCAAATCTTTTTCAAATCATATCTTTTCAATCAAATGTTTTCAAAATCAATTTCTTTCCTTTTTCAAAGATACTTGCTAACAATTAATGATTTGATTGAACAAATTCAAGTTTGTTGCCTTTTCTGTTGAGAAAGGTTTAATGTTTGAATCATATCTTTTCTTGTTAGGCAAGTCATTAATTTTTAAAATCAAATCTTTTTAAAATTGTTTTTCAAATCATATCTTCTCAATCACATCTTTTTAAAACCATAACTTTTCAATCATATCTTTTTAATCACATCTTTTTCAAAATAGTTTTCAATCAAATCTTTTTAATTTCTAATTTCAAATTCTTTTTCAAAACTCACTTGATTTCTTTCCCACTCTTGGTTTTCGAAAATCAATTAAAGTTTTTCAAAATGTTTTCAAAATCTTTTTAACTTAATTTTTCGAAAATTTCTTCCTCTCTTCTCACATCCTTCTATTTATGGACTAACACTATTCCTTAATGCAAAATTCGAACTCCATCTTCTTTGATAAGTTCGAATTTTCTACTTCTGCCTTCTATTTTTCTTCCTTTGACACCTCAAGGAATCTCTATACTGTGACATAGAGGATTCCATATTTTCTTGTTCTCTTCTCTTTCATATGAGCAGGAACAAAAACAAAGGCATTCTTGTTAAAGCTGACCCTGAACCTGAAAGGACCTTGAAGCGAAAGCTAAGAGAAGCTAAGGCACAACTCTTTGTTGAGGACCTGACCGAATTCTTCAAGGAAGAAGAACCCATGGCAGCCGAAAACAACAACAATGCCAACAATGCAAGGAAGGTGCTGGGTGACTTTACTGCACCTACTCCCGACTTCTATGGGAGAAGCATCTCTATCCTTGCCATTGGAGCAAACAACTTTGAGCTTAAGCCTCAATTAGTTTCTCTAATGCAACAGAATTGCAAGTTCCATGGACTTCCATTGGAAGATCCTCATCAGTTTTTAGCTGAGTTCTTGTAAATCTGTGACACAGTCAAGACTAATGGGGTTGACCCTGAGGTCTACAGACTGATGCTATTCCCTTTTGCTGTAAGAGACAGAGCTAGAATATGGTTGGACTCTCAACCTAAAGAAAGCCTGGACTCTTGGGAAAAGCTAGTCAATGCCTTCTTGGCAAAGTTCTTTCTACCTCAAAAATTGAGTAAGCTTAGAGTGGAAGTCCAAACCTTCAGACAGAAGGATGGAGAATCCCTCTATGAAGCTTGGGAAAGATACAAACAATTAATCAGAAAATATCCCTCAGACATGCTTTATGAATGGAGCATCTTAGGTATTTTCTATGATGGTCTCTCTGAACTATCCAAGATGTCTTTGGATAGCTCTGCTGGAGGATCTCTTCATCTGAAGAAGACGCCTACAGAAGCTCAAGAGCTAATTGAAATGGTTGCAAATAACCAATTCATGTACACTTCTGAAAGGAATCCTGTGAACAATGGGACAAATCAGAAGAAAGGAGTTCTTGAGATTGATACTCTGAATGCCATTCTGGCTCAGAACAAAATATTGACTCAACAAGTCAATTTGATTTCTCAAAGTCTGTCTGGAATGCAAAATGCACCAAGCAGTACTAAGGATGCTTCATCTGAAGAAGAATCCTATGATCCTGAGAACCCTTCAATGGAAGAGGTGAATTACCTAGGAGAACCCTATGGAAACACCTATAATTCTTCATGGAAAAATCACCCAAATTTCTCATGGAAGAATCAAGAGAGACCTCAACAAGGTTTCAACAACAATAATGGTGGAAGAAACAGGTTTAGCAATGGCAAGCCTTTTCCATCATCTTCTCAGCAACAGACAGAGAATGCTAAACAGAACCCCTCTGACTTAGCAACCATGGTCTCTGATCTAATCAAAACCACTCAAAGTTTCATGACTGAAACAAGGTCCTCCATTAGGAATTTGGAGGCACAAGTGGGACAGCTGAGCAAGAAAATTACTGAACTCCCTCCAAGTGCTCTTCCAAGCAATACAGAAGAAAATCCAAAAGGAGAGTGCAAGGCCATCAACATGGCCGAATTTGGAGAGGAAGGAGAGGAAGTGAACGCCACTGAGGAAGATCCCAATGGGCGTGCACTGACCTCCAATGAGTTCCCCAATGAGGAACCATGGGAATCTGAGGCTCAAAATGAGACCATAGAGATTCCATTGGACTTACTTCTACCTTTCATGAGCTCTGATGAGTATTCTTCCTCTGAAGAGGATGAGTATGTCACTGAAGAGCAAGTTGCTAAATATCTTGGAGCAATCATGAAGCTAAATGACAAGTTATTTGGAAATGAGTCTTGGGAGAATGAACCTCCTTTGCTCACCAAAGAACTGGATGACTTGTCTAAGCAGAAATTACCTCAAAAGAGACAAGATCCTGGGAAGTTTTCCATACCTTTTACCATAGGCACCATGACCTTCAAGAAGGCTCTGTGTGACTTAGGGTCAAGTGTAAACCTCATGCCTCTCTCTGTAATGGAGAAGCTAGGAATCTTTGAGGTGCAAGCTGCAAGAATCTCACTAGAGATGGCAGACAACTCAAGAAAACAAGCTCATGGACTTGTAGAGGATGTTTTGGTGAAGATTGAGGACCATTACATCCCTACTGATTTCATAGTCCTAGAGACTGGGAAGTGCATGGATGAAACTATCATCCTTGGCAGACCCTTCCTGGCCACAGCAAAGGCTGTAATTGATGTTGATGGAGGTGAACTAATCATTCAAGTGAATGAAGAATCCTTTGTGTTTAAGACTCAAGGATATCCCTCTGTCACCATGGAGAGGAAGCATGAAGAGCTTCTCTCAATTCAGAGTCAAACAGAGCCCCCACAGTCAAACTCTAAGTTTGGTGTTGGGAGGCCACAACCAAACTCTAAGTTTGGTGTTGAACCCCTACATTCAAACTCTAAGTTTGGTGTTGGGAGGTTCCAACATTGCTCTGAGTATCTGTGAGGCTCATTGAGAGCCCTCTGTCAAGCTACTGACATTAAAGAAGCGCTTGTTGGGAGGCAACCCAATGATTATATTTTATCTATTTTCCTTTGTTATTTTATGTTTTTTTTGTAGGTTGATGATCATGAGAAGTCACAAAATCAATTGAAAAAGCAAAAACAGAATGAAAAACAGGAAGAAAAACAGCACACCCTGGAGGAAGAACCTACTGGCGTTTAAACGCCAGTAAGGCTAGCAGGTGGGCGTTTAACGCCCAGTCTGGCACCATTCTGGGCGTTTAACGCCAGAAAAGGGCAAGAACCTGGCGTTAAACGCCAGGAATGGGCACCAGCCCGGCGTTTAACGCCAGAAATGGCTCAAAACGTGATTTTGAATGCCATTTGGTGCAGGGATGACTTTTCCTTGACACCACAGGATCTGTGGACCCCACAGGATCCCCACCAACCCCACCACTCTCTCTCTTCTTCACCCATTCACCAATCACCTCAATACCTCTTCCCCAAAAACCCTTCACCTATCAAATCCCATCTTCTCTTCACCACTCACATCCATCCTTCACAAAACCCCACCTACCTCACCCTTCAAATTCAAACCACTTTCCCTCCCAAACCCACCCATACATGACCGAATTATAAGCCCCACCTCTCCTATATAAACCCTTCTTCACTCCTTTATTTTCACACAACCTAAACACCACTTCTCTCCCTCTTTGGCCGAACACAACACCATCACCCTTCTTCCTCATTTCTTCTTCTTCTACTCTCTTCTTTCTTCTTTGCTCGAGGACGAGCAAACCTTTTAAGTTTGGTGTGGCAAAAGCATTGCTTTTTGTTTTTCCATAACCATTTATGGCATCCAAGGCCGGAGAAACCTCTAGAAAGAGGAAAGGGAAGGCAAAAGCTTCCACCTCCGAGTCATGGGAGATGGATAGATTCATCTCAAGGGTGCATCAAGACCACTTCTATGAAGTTGTGGCCTTGAAGAAGGTGATCCCCGAGGTCCCTTTTTCACTCAAAAAGGGTGAATATCCGGAGATCCGACATGAGATCCGAAAAAGAGGTTGGGAAGTCCTTACCAACCCCATTCAACAAGTCGAAATCTTGATGGTTCAAGAGTTCTATGCCAATGCATGGATCACCAAGAACCATGATCAAAGTGTGAACCCGGATCCAAAGAATTATCTTACTATGGTTCGGGGGAAATACTTGGATTTTAGTCCGAAAAGTGTAAGGTTGGCGTTCAATTTGCCCATGATGCAAGGAGATGAACATCCTTACACTAGAAGGGTCAACTTTGATCAAAGGTTGGACCAAGTCCTCACAGTTATATGTGAAGAGGGCGCACAATGGAAGAGAGATTCAAGAGGGAAGCCGGTTCAATTGAGAAGGCATGACCTCAAACCCATGGCTAGAGGATGGTTGGAGTTCATCCAACGCTCAATCATTCCCACTAGCAACCGGTCCGAAGTTACTCTAGACCGGGCCATCATGATTCATAGCATCATGATTGGAGAAGAAGTGGAAGTCCATGAGGTTATAGCCCAAGAACTCTATAGGGTGGCGGACAAGTCCTCTACCTTAGCAAGGTTAGCCTTTCCTCACCTCATTTGTCACCTCTGTTATTCAGTGGGAGTTGACATAGAGGGAGACATCCCCATTGATGAGGACAAGCCCATCACTAAAAAAAGGATGGAGCAAACAAGAGACCCCTCTCATCATGAGATCCCTGAGATACCTCAAGGGATGCACTTTCCTCCACAAGACTATTGGGAGCAACTGAACACCTCCATAGGAGAATTGAGTTCCAACATGGGACAACTAAGGGTGGAGCACCAAGAACACTCCATTCTCCTCCATGAAATTAGAGAAGATCAAAGAATCATGAGAGAGGAGCAACAAAGACAAGGAAGAGACATTGAGGAGCTCAAGCACTCCATAAGACCTTCAAGAGGAAGAACAAGCCGCCATCACTAAGGTGGACCCGTTCTTTAATCTCCTTGTTCTTTATTTTTTTCTGTTTTTCGAAAATTGTGCTTTATGTTTGTCCATGTTTGTATCTTATGATCATTAGAGTCTTAGTGTCTATGCCTAAAAGTTATGAATGTCCTATGAATCCATCACCTTTCTTAAAAATTGTTCTTAATTGAAAAAAAAAAAAAAATTGCATGAATTTTGAATTTTATAACAGTTTGATTATTTTGATGTGGTGGCAACACTCTTGTTCTCTGAATGTATGCTTAAACAGTGCATATGTCTTTTGAATTTGTGGTTCATGAATGTTGGCTCTTGAAAGAATGATGAAAAAGGAGACATGTTACTGAGGATCTGAAAAATCATAAAAAATGATTCTTGAAGCAAGAAAAAGCAGTGAATACAAAAAAAAAAAACCGAAAAAAAAAAGAGAGAAATAAAGTTGTGATCCAAGGCAATAAGAGTGTGCTTAAGAACCCTGGACACCTCTAATTGGGGACTTTAGCAAAGCTGAGTCACAATCTGAAAAGGTTCACCCAATTATGTGTCTGTGGCATGTATGTATCCGGTGGTAATACTGGAAGACAGAGTGCTTTGGGCCACAGCCAAGACTCAATAAGTAGCTGTGTTCAAGAATCATCATACTTAACTAGGAGAATCAATAACACTATCTGGATTCTGAGTTCCTAAAGAAGCCAATCATTCTGAATTCCAAAGGATAAAGTGAGATGCCAAAACTATTCAGAGGCAAAAAGCTAAAAGCCCCGCTCATCTAATTAATACTGATCTTCATAGATGTTTTTGGAGTTTATTGCATATTCTCTTCTTTTTTTATCTTATTTGATCTTCAGTTGCTTGGGGACAAGCAACAATTTAAGTTTGGTGTTGTGATGAGCGGATAATTTGTACCCTTTTTGGCATTGTTTTTAGTATGTTTTTAGTAGTTTTAGTTGAGTTCTTAGTATATTTTTATTAGTTTTTAGCTAAAATTCACTTTTCTGGACTTTACTATGAGTTTGTGTGCTTTTCTGTGATTTCAGGTATTTTCTGGCTGAAATTGAGGGACCTGAGCAAAAATCTGATTCAGAGACTGAAAAGGACTGCAGATGCTGTTGGATTCTGACCTCCCTGCGCTCGAAGTGGATTTTCTGGAGCTACAGAAGCCCAATTGGCGCGCTCTCAACGGCGTTGGAAAGTAGACATCCTGGGCTTTCCAGCAATATATGATAGTCCATATTTTGCCCAAGATTTGATGGCCCAAACCGGCGTTCAAAGTCACCCTCAGGAATTCCAGCGTTAAACGCCGGAACTGGCACAAGAATGGGAGTTAAACACCCAAACTGGCACCAAAGCTGGCGTTTAACTCCAAGGAGAGTCTCTACACGAAAATGCCTCATTGCTCAGCCCAAGCACACACCAAGTGGGCCCGAAAGTGGATTTCTATGTCATTTACTCATCTCTGTACACCCTAGGCTACTAGTTCTCTATATATAGGACCTTTTACTATTGTATTAGAGAGCCTTTTGATCATGTTTTTATGATTGAACTCACTTTGGGAGGCTGGCCATTCGGCCATGCCTAGACCTTGTTCTTATGTATTTTCAACGGTGGAGTTTCTACACACCATAGATTAAGGTGTGGAGCTCTGCTGTACCTCGAGTATTAATGCAATTACTATTGTTCTTCTATTCAATTCCGCTTGTTCTTTGTCCAAGATATCACTTGTTCTTCAACTTGATGAATGTGATGATCCATGACACTCATCATCATTCTCACTTATGAACAAAGTGACTGACAACCACTTCTGTTCTACAAGCAAACAAAGCTCTAGTGTTTATCTCTTGGATTCCTGATACACGATGCATGGTTGATCGCCTGACAACTGAGTGCTCACCTGACAAACGAGCCAGCCATTCCGTGAGATCAGAGTCTTCGTGGTATAGGCGAGAACTGATGGCGGCATTCAAGAGAATCCGGAAGGTCTAACCTTGTCTGTGGTATTCTGAGTAGGATTCAATGATTGAATGACTGTGACGTGCTTCAAACTCCTAGCAGGCGGGGCGTTAGTGACAGACGCAAAAGAATCACTGGATTCTATTCCGGCCTGACCGAGAACCGACAGCTGATTAGCCATATGCTGTGACAGAGCATAGGAACATTTTCACTGAGAGGATGGGAGGTAGCCACTGACAACGGTGAAACCCTTGCATAAGCTTGCCATGGAAAAGAGTAAGAAGGATTGGATGAAGACAGTAGGAAAGCAGAGAGACAGAAGGGAAGGCATCTTCATTCGCTTATCTGAAGCTCTCACCAATGATATACATAAGTATCTCTATCTTTATCTTTATGTTTTATTCATTCATCATCTATACCCATTTGAGTTTGCCTGACTAAGATTTACAAGGTGACCATAGCTTGCTTCATAGCAACAATCTCCGTGGGATCGACCCTTACTCGCGTAAGGTTTATTACTTGGACGACCCAGTGCACTTGCTGGTTAGTTGTGCGAAGTTGTGTTTATGCCATGGTATTGAGCACCAAGTCTTTGGAGCCATTACCGGGGATTGTTTTGTGTATTAAAAAGTAGTGATCACAATTTCGTGCACCAATAGCCCGTTAAGTTTATCTAAGTTAAAGATCAAAGAAGAAAATCCTGAAATAAAAGAATTAACAAAAAAGGTCGAAAAATTAAATGAAACCCTAAACACTAAGTTATGACAATAAATAAAGAAAAAATATATGTAACCTATCAAGACAAGAAACAAGAGCTCTTTGAAAGAGATAATCGGTTGAATTATTTATAATTTTCTGAAATAAATCAAAGAGCATTTAAAGCTCTAAAAATAATCTATGACAAATTGAAAAGAGAAGTTGAAGAGTTAGAAAAATTAATAGAATCTCTAGAAAATAGTGATGAATCGATGATAGAATTTGCAGAAATTCTAAGATAAATAATGAAGTATACAAAGATTGAAAGACCAGAAAACAAAATAAAAAGAAAAAGGGCGAAAAAATTAAAAAGTAAAATAAAGGGGTATAAAAGGGAATTAAATAATCTTCAGTTCGAAATTAATGACCTTATAATAAAAAGGATAGAAATAAGAATAAATATAAACAAGTTGGAACTAAACTTAAAAAATTTATAAATGCTTGGAAAACCATATTATGACTTAAAAGAATTAAAGCTGTTGAAAGAAAAAATGGAGAATGAAGTTGAAAAATTAAAAAGATATTTAGAAACAACAGAAAGTGTAGAATAAAAGAGGTTTTTGAAGATTTGAAAAATTATATTAAAGAAAAAAATAAACAGATAAAAGATTTTATATACAATAATCCATGCAAAAAAGAATATTTTAAATTAAAACAAGATTGAAAAACTATAAAAATGAAATCAGAATTAGTAATAGTAGAAATTGTCAATACTTTTTATGAAATTGTAAACTATAAAGTACCACCAACCAAATCTATACAAATTATAAACTTATTCGAAGCAAAATATGAAGAGTTAATAGAAATTTTGAAAAAAAAAATTACATTTAAAAATTGGTATCAGAGGCAAGTTAACGATTAAGGATAACACTTTCTCTTTAAGCAACACTTTTAGTGACACACTTTTAAATCAATAAAAGACAAAAATTTATAAATCTGTACAAAAATACATCTGTACAATAGATGGACCCATATATATATATATATATATATATATATATATATATAGGAAATCCATTTTATATATGGTGTGTATATATACGTATTGATGCACACACATAACAGGAACAATTTCATTAAGTGTGCAACAATTTTATATATAATGTAAACACATATATGTATATATATTGATCCAATAAAATAAAATTAAATATTTTTTATGATTAAATTATAGATGATTCTGATATTATTTGTTAAAATAAATTATTTTATTAATTTAGATTATTTATATTGAATCATTAAAAATATATTATAATATGTAAGCGTATTTTTATTTATAAAATTCAGAAATTTATGGAATAATTGTCTCAATTTTGTAGTTCTTTCGATCTTTCTCAATCAAAACTTTTTGTATTTCTAATAGGATTGAATTGTAACTTTTCTAATGGAGAAAAAGCGACAAAAACAGTTTTGGTAAGCATGACACCTATTAAATCCTAAAACCCAAATAAAAATAATATCTAAAGTCCAAATGATAATATATCTAAAATTTAAAAGATAATATCTGATTTTATTCTCATTTAATTTTAAATCAAAAATAATTATAATTTATTTAATTTAACATTTATAATAATAAATAAGATTATTATTATATAAATTATTTAATTTAAAATAATATAATTTATAATTATAATTAATATATATATTATCTACAAATAAATTAAATAATTAAATAATTTCCTAACACAAAGCATGTTAAGCAGGATCGCACCAATTTGTTGGTCATAGTTATATTGTACTCCAAAAGTAGGTAATATCTTTAATTAGATTAAATTATTATTCGGAAATTGTTTTCTCCTTTTCTGTAATTAATTAGATTTCAATTTAGTTATACCAAACATAAAATTTTGGCGGTAGTTTGCAGAAGAACAACGGCGAAGTTTCAAGGAAGATAGCAGTATAGCACTACTGCTAGTACTAGACTTTTTTACTTTTAAACAATGTTTGATTGAAAGGAAAGAAATAGAGAGGAAAGAAATAGAAAGGAAAGAAAAGAAAGGAAAGAAAAGAAAGGAAAAAAATTGAGTGGATTTTTATTTTTTTTAGATGTGTTTGGTTGGAAGGAAAATAAGAAGGAAAAAATGTTATAAAAAGACAATTTTATCCTTATATTATAATATATATTGAAAAAAGTGAAGGGATAGTATTGGAAGTAGAGAGAGAAACATTAGTTTTCTCTCCATTTGTAAAACCCTACCATACAGAGACTTATGCTTAAGTCATAATTCAGAGATGGCAAGGTATTACGACCTCTAAAAATAAAAATTTAGTACGTATAGTAGCATGAATGATTAATTATAACTAGGAGCCTTTGTAGAAAAAGGGGTAAACAAAAACCGCAACTCGAAAGCGCAACACTCCGATCGATAACGTAACGAACAAGGATAACCAACGCGGGATTATATATATACAACGGAGTGTCAAAAACAGGAATATCAAGACTCAAGATCCGGCTGCGAAGATAACCGGTCCGAGCATAGCAATATATACATATGATAAAATAAGGAAAACCCCAAAGGAAACCCAAAGGGACACAAATACAAAAAACCTATTCTCCAAAATCTCCTATAAGAGGAGTCATCACAGTTTGTATTATTTAATGGAGATAAAAGTATCTAAGCGAAACATGTAAGCCAAAACATAGCCCCGAGAACAAGGATCTTCGCAAATCTAGAAGTCTCCAGCATGCCTCAGCGGAAAACCTCACGTCCTGCATCTGAAAACCACAAAATCCGCATGGGTGAGAACCAGAGGTCCCCAGCATGGTAACAGCTTCCACATATATAATACATAATAATAGAGGAAAGCCAAAGGCAATCCTAGAATTTCCTCCAGATAATATCAAAGCTTATAAACAAGCTAAACCATATAAGGGCATCTGACTAAAGATTCTTCAGTCTAACTAATACTTCCCTTTCCAATTCCTTCTCACCTCCCAACCACCAGCAGGAGTATAATATAGCAAACACAGTTATATCAGACAAAGAATATACAAATAGGAGCAGTTAAGACATATAGACAATTAGCAAGTAATATACAGTCAAATAGGCAATCTCAAACAATTCACATAGTATGCATATGATGAATGCCTGTCCCTAGTGGCCGATGATATCATCTTGTCGGTTATAGAGCCAACCCGACAAGTCCTGGTCGCTAACCATTGGACTGTCCCTCTGTCGCGCATCCCCAGCTCGAGCTATACTCGTTATAAACTTGATCATAAACATGATCCATATCCATCACCCTCACTGGTGAATATTTCGGGGGCGAGCTCATCCGGGTCTTTCACAATGCCCGGCCACACTTACGACATAGGGTCAACAGAGTATCAAGTCTCAACCTGGAGCACGTGGTGGCTAGCCACTGCTACTACCCAGGAAAACTCGTATCTCTGATAGTGGAAGTGCAAATCTCAATTATCAATAATTCAGCATAAACATGCATGAATTCTCATCCATGGATCAACATCCATATTATCAGCCATCCGGCTCACGGTTCAGTCCAGAACCAGCCAATATTCATATCATACACAGCCTTTCCGGCTCACGGTTAAATCCATAACCAGCCATCCGGCTCACGGTTAAATCCATAACCAGCCGTTTCATTAACAATTATAGCCTTTCGGCCCATGGCATAACAAGCACTTCCACCACCATCCTCCGCGTCTCACAAAATCATCTTGATCCTCATTGATCATTCATCTTTCCCTTGCTTCACTTGCAAGTTACCTCATTCACTAGCCCCTTTTTAATAGCTAGGCATGTCATAATTATTTAAGACATAAATGGTGAGATCGGAGGCTTAGAAGTATGAGATTTGGCTTTTAAAACTCAAAAATCAACTTTGGGATGAAAACAGGGCCACGCGTACGCGCACTCCACGCGCACGCGTGGATGGCCTCAAAAACTCATCGACGCGCAAGCGTCATGCACGCTAACGCGTGGATTACAAATTTGCCAATCGACGCGCACGCGTCAACCACGCGTGCGCGCGGGTGTTCTCGTGCCCCAGGCACAACACTGGCACGATTCTGGCATAACTCTCTGGAAAATGGCTGGGCATTGGGTGCAGCACCATCGGCGCGCCCGCGCACACCACGCGCACGCGTGGATGGCGTTTTCTGGAAGATCGGCGCGTACGCGCCAAGTGCGCCCACGCGCAAGGGGTCATTCTGCTAAAAATTTTCTAAGTTAAAAGCTGCAGAATTCACCGATTTAAACCCCAATCTTCCAACGGACATAACTTCCTCGTTTTAAATCGTTTTTCACCCGTTCTTCGAACGGCATGGACATCCCGGATCCAATTTCATTTTTAAACAGATTTGGTACAAAACAGAGATCCGTAGTCCAAGTTATGTCTCGTCAAAGTATGCCCAAAAACCATATTTTCATACAAAACCACAATATGCCATTTTCAAAACAAACCATTTTCAACTCTTTTCAAAGTCAATCAAAACATGCCAATTTCATCCCTTTTCTTTGAAATCAATCAAAATGTATCAAATTCAACATCAAGCCTCCTCAACTCACACATTGACACATTACCACAACTTACCAAAATCACTATTTCATCATTTTACCCCACTTCACACAAGTGGCTTAAACACAAACACATTGACATATCATATACTATTCCTCATGCCAATTCTCAACAACACCAATTTCAATAAATTATTATTGTACACAATCAACATCATACTCACCACCAACATGGTTCAACCCACAATTCAACCATAACCAATCATTAAGCATATATCACAACATGCATATTTCTCATACATCATACCACCAAGGCATCAATAATCATCATCACATATATGACCACATCATATATCTCAATCATTCAACCACATCAACAATTCAATGCCTATCTTAGGGCCTCTAGCCTAAGTATTTTCTACCACATTACATATTAGATACGGGAAACCGAAACCATACCTTAGCCGATTCTCCCAAGCTCCCCCGGAGCACTTCCAAACCACTTATCCACAAGCTCTCAAGGCCTCAACACCTCCAAGAACAGATTTTTCACCACCAAACCCTTTCCAAGCTTTTCAAAGTCACCAATCAAGCTCCAATATCCACACATACACAACCTAAGCCACAACCATCATACCCATACACAACATCTCAAAACCCAAACATCATAAAATCACAAATTACACTAGGGTTGAGAGTCTTACCACACCCAAGGTCCAAGGAGACAAGATTAACCTTCTCCTTCAAGAGAGTTGGGTCCTATAACATCAAAGAACCCAAAATCTCAATATTTTACCCATGAAACTCGAAAATGAGGGTTGGAATTTCGAACAGAAACACGTGGCTTACCTCAAGATTAATTGTATGTGTTTTGTAGAGCTCTCCGCGGTGAACGCGTGGTCGCAAACGGAGCGGCAATCGGAGCTCTAGATCAAAAGTTATGGTGGTTTGAAGATCAAGTGAGAGAAAGAACTTGAGAGAGTGTTCTTCCCTCCATGGCCTCCATTTTCAGCATGTGAGTGTGTTTAGTGAGGAGAGAGAATGCTAAAAACTAGGGTTTTGGTTAAGTTATGTTGGGCCAAGGGCCCACTTTGGGTCCGGTTGGCCCGGTTTGGCCCGTTCGGTCCAATCTTGGTCCGAATTTTATAAAATTGGTACCAAAATTCTCGTCTCAATCTCCTCTATCACATTTAGCCATAAAAATCACATTTTAGGCTTTCTAGAATAAATTCTCATTTATGGGTTAATTAGCCGTTAATTAACCGGGTTTTACACCATTTTCTTTCCAATGTTGGAGAGAAAAAAAATTGGTGAGCCCCACCACTTTTTTTTCCATTCATTTTCTTTCCCCTCAATTTTTCTCTTCAACCAAACAATGAAAAATAATCATTTTCCTTCCCATTTTCTTTTCTCCCTTTTCTTTCTTTCTATTTTCCACTCAAACAAACATAGCATAGTGCCAAGGGTATAATAAGCTTAACGCGCTGATGGTTGCCTATTAAAGTAAAGTTTCATACTTTCATCAAATTAATAACGAAATTATTATTATTATTATTATTATTATTATTATTATTATTATTATTATTATTATTATTATAAAAAATATTAAAAGTCATTAAAATCTATTATTTTTTTATCATTGTTTAGTTATTAATGTAATTTTTTAATTTAATAATCTAACAACATAATTTATCTTATACTTTTAAATATTAATATTTAACAAATAGCTTAATATAATAAATTGTTATGATCATCTAATATTTTTCTATTATTATCATAGAAATGTTACACACCAACCACTTTTTACTAATAGACAATACTTTGAATTAATATCTTATTTTTATACTATTAAAATTTATAATTTTTAAAATTTAAAATTTAGTATTTAATCTTTAAAATTAACTAAATATTAATTAAAAAATAATAAATTTTATTGATCACGTAACATTACTCTTATTTTTAGTATGAACCATTTTTTATATTAAATATTTCTAATCAAGCTCTATATTTTAATTTACTAGCTAAACCATTTTGTATTGATGTATGGATAATGTTAGGGAGCGTTTGGTTATTATTTATATCAATAATATTAGGGAATCAAGATGGTTCCAGTAAAAAATTAGTCAAATGTCTCTGAGTGAATTTAAAATTTGTACGTAAATGGTATTTATGCTAGACATTAGGATGTTTTTTTACTTTATAAATTGGATGGTTTTGAATCTGTTTTCTAATTTATCATGTTTTAGACATTTAGAGAAAAAAAGAAGATGAAGAGACGGAAATTAATTAAATCAGTTATAGGATAATTGTTACTATAATTTTTATTTTTTTTAAAATTTATAAAAAAATTAAATAATTCAAAATGCAAGCTACTTTTTCTTTTACTTTAATTCAAATCATTACTAATACTTTTTTTGGAAGAATTTAAATTTTTAAAAAAATTGAAATAGTTGCTAACAATTTCTTTTTCTATTATATTCATGAAATTAATCAATAAATCCAATATTTTAATAAATTTCACATCTGAGTCGAATATTAAAAAAATTAGCCAAATCAACACTCTTTATACATCATTGCTGAGTAATTAACCAAACCACTATTGTTAACACTTTGGTCACTTGCATTATAGATCACCGCTTACGTGAGCACTTGGTATGCAAGCAAATCTGACATCAGCAGTTATGGAACAATTGTTATCCAATAATAATGAAAGCAAGTCAAGATCTTGTTCAGTATACCTAAACCAAAACGAGTCAAGTCAAACACTCACGTTCCTCAATTAGCCTAAAACAATTTATCAAACTTGCAGGCACGAATAAAATCCTTATTACATGACGAAACCAAATCAAATTCCCCCTCTGTCCTCTCCCCAAGCATTTAAGGATGGAAAAATATAAGTAGATAATAAAATCAAGCTCCAAGGAGACAAGATTAACCTTCTCCTTCAAGAGAGTTGGGTCCTATAACATCAAAGAACCCAAAATCTCAACATTTTATCCATGAAACTCGAAAATGAGGGCTGGAATTTCGAACAGAAACACGTGGCTTACCTCAAGATTAATTGTATGTGTTTTGTAGAGCTCTCCGCGGTGAACGCGTGGCCGCAAACGGAGCGGCAATCGGAGCTCTAGATCAAAAGTTATGGTGGTTTGAAGATCAAGTGAGAGAAAGAACTTGAGAGAGTGTTCTTCCCTCCATGGCCTCCATTTTCAGCATGTGAGTGTGTTTAGTGAGGAGAGAGAATGCTGAAAACTAGGGTTTTGGTTAAGTTATGTTGGGCCAAGGGCCCACTTTGGGTCCGGTTGGCCCAGTTTGGCCCGTTCGGTCCAATCTTGGTCCGAATTCTATAAAATTGGTACCAAAATTCTCGTCTCAATCTCCTCTATCACATTTAGCCATAAAAATCACATTTTAGGCTTTCTAGAATAAATTCTCATTTATGGGTTAATTAGCCGTTAATTAACCGGGTTTTACATTCTACCCACCTAATTAGGAATTTTGCCCACAAAATTCAAATGCAATTACCTGAGAATAAATGCGGATAATCCGTTCGCATCTCCGACTCAAGTTCCCAAGTGTGTTCCTCAACACCGCCTCGACTCCATGCCACTTTGACTAGTGAAACATCTTTTCCACGCAACCGTTTAATACTAGTATCATCAATTCTGACTGGAGCCACTGGAAGCGTCAAATCTTCCCTTAACTGAACCGATTCGGGTTCCAACACATGGCTAGCATCAGGAGTGTACTTCCGAAGCTGCGACACGTGAAACACGTCGTGCAGATTCGAAAGATGAGGTGGTAGAGCCATCCGATACGCCAACGGTCCAATCCTCTCTAGGATCTGAAATGGACCAATGTATCGAGGATTCAACTTCTTTGCCTTAATCGCCCTACCTACTCCTGTAGTCGGAGTAACCTTAAGGAAAACATGGTCTCCTTCCTCAAATTCTAAGGGCTTTCGCCTTTGATCGGCGTAACTCTTTTGACGACTCTGCGCCGTAAGCATCCTATCACGGATTTTCTTGACTTGTTCAGTGGTCTCAGCTATCATTTCCGGCCCCAACAAGCTTTTCTCTCCAGCTTCATACCAACATAGCGGAGATTGACATTTTCTCCCATACAAGGCCTCATACGGAGCCATTCCGATGCTCGCATGATAACTATTATTGTATGCAAACTCCACTAATGGCATATACCGATCCCAACTCGCCGGTTGGTCCAAAACACAAGCTCTCAACATATCCTCTAGTGTTTGGATCGTCCTCTCAGATTGACCATCTGTTTGAGGATGGTAAGCCGTGCTCAGGCTTAATCGGGTTCCAAAGGCCTTCTGGAATGCACCCCAAAACCTTGAAGTGAAACGAGGATCTCTATCAGAGATTATAGTAGCAGGTACACCATGAAGTCTCACAATCTCCTTTATGTATAACCGTGCTAGCTCCTCAAGGGTGTAAGTCATACGAATGGACAAAAAGTGAGCTGACTTCGTCAGTCGGTCCACAATCACCCAAATAGCATCAAAACCAGCCCTAGTCCTTGGCAATCCCGACACAAAGTCCATTGCAATACTTTCCCACTTCCATTGTGGAATCTCTAAAGGTTGCAACATACGGCAGGCTTTTGATGTTCAATTTTTACCTTTTGACAAGTTAAGCACTTTGAAACATATTCCGCCACATCATTCTTCATACCCGGCCACCAAAACATCACCTTTAAATCATGGTACATCTTAGTACTTCCCGGGTGAATAGAGAATCCGCTTTTGTGTGCCTCCTTTAAGATATCTTGTCTCAAAGTGCCAACATCCGGCACAATGATCCTACCCTTGAATCTCCATAACTGATGAGCGGATAATTTGTACGCTTTTTGGCATTGTTTTTTAGTATGTTTTTAGCATCTTTTAGTTAGTTTTTAGTATATTTTTATTAGTTTTTAGTTAAAATTCACTTTTCTGGACTTTACTATGAGTTTGTGTGTTTTTCTGTGATTTCAGGTATTTTCTGACTGAAATTGAAGGTTCTGAGCAAAAATCTGATTCAGAGACTGAAAAGGACTGCAGATGCTGTTGGATTCTGACCTCCCTGCACTCGAAGTGGATTTTCTGGAGCTACAGAAGCCCAATTGGCGCGCTCTTAACGGCATTGGAAAGTAGACATCCTGGGCTTTCCAGCAATATATGATAGTCCATACTTTGCCCAAGATTTGATGGCCCAAATCGGCGTAGCAATTCGGCCTCAGAAATTCCAGCGTTAAACGCCGGAACTGGCATAAAACTTGGAGTTAAACGCCCAAACTGGCATGAAAGCTGGCGTTTAACTCCAGAAAAGGTCTCTACACGAAAATGCTTCATTGCTCAGCCCAAGCACACACCAAGTGGGCCCGGAAGTGGATTTTTCTGTCATTTACTCATTTCTGTAAACCTTAGGATACTAGTTTACTATTAATAGGATCTTTTGACATTGTATCTGTACCTCATGACATTTTTACACGTTTCTTTGTGTACATTCCACGGCATGAGTCTCTAAACCCCATGGTTGGGGGTGAGGAGCTCTGCTGTGTCTTGATGGATTAATGCAATTACTACTGTTTCTTATTCAATCATGCTTGCTTCCATTCTAAGATATCACTTGCTCTTAACCCGGATGAATGTGATGATCCGTGACACTCATCATCATTCTCAACTATGAACATGTGCCTGACAACCACCTCTGTTCTACTTTAGATTAAGTAGATATCTCTTGGATTCTTTAATCGGAATCTTCGTGGTATAAGCTAGAACTGATGGCGGCATTCAAGAGAATCCGGAAGGTCTAAACCTTGTCTGTGGTATTCTGAGTAGGATTCAATGACTGAATGACTGTGACGTGCTTCAAACTCCTAGCAGGCGGGGCGTTAGTGACAGACGCAAAAGGATCGATGGATTCTATTCCGGCCTGACCGAGAACCGACAGCTGATTAGCCATGCTGTGACAGAGCATAGGAACATTTTCACTGAGAGGATGGGAGGTAGCCATTGACAACGGTGAAACCCTACATACAGCTTGCCATGGAAGGAGCCTTGCGTGTTTGATGAAGAAGACAGTAGGAAAGCAGAGATTCAGAAGATGGAGCATCTCCAAAGCCTCAACCTATTCTCCATTACTGCTGAACAAGTAATAATTTCATGTTCTTTCGCCTTTCACAATCAATCCTGATAATTTCTGATATCCTGACTAAGATTTACAAGATAACCATAGCTTGCTTCAAGCCGACAATCTCCGTGGGATCGACCCTTGCTCACGCAAGGTATTACTTGGACGACCCAGTGCACTTGCTGGTTAGTTGTGCGGGATTGCAAAAGTGTTATTGCAATTTCGTGCACCAATAACCCATCTTTTTCTTCCGACACTCTCCACTGTTTTCCTTGCTCAATAGCCGGTAACACCTTCCATAACGCCTCATCATTTTGATGAGCCTTTAGGAGATCGGACTTAAAGTCACTTGAGATTTCTAATCGGCTCAAACATAAGGTTCCGGATACCTCTCGAGCACCAATATTAAGACTCTCGAATCCCTTGAGCAACTTCTCCTCTTGAAGCATCATCCAAGCCGCATATAACGACTTCCGACTTAACGCATCCGCCACTACGTTCGCCTTTCCCGGATGGTAATGCAACTCAAAGTCGTAGTCCTTCAACAATTCCATCCACCTTCTCTGCCTCATATTAAGCTCTTTCTGATCAAAGAGATACTTCAAGCTCTTATGATCAGAGAAAACTTGGAACTTAACCCCATAGAGATAATGCCTCCACACCTTCAAGGCAAACACAACAGCAGCGAGTTCCAAATCGTGCGTAGGGTAACTAACTTCATGAGGTCTCAACTGTCGTGAGGCATACGCCACCACATTATGGTGCTGCATCAGCACGCACCCTAGACCTTTCAATGAGGCATCACAATACACCTCAAATGGCTCATTCGGCTCGGGTAACACTAACACAGGTGCAGTAGTCAACTTTTTCTTCAATTTCTGAAAGCTCTCCTCGCACTCAGGAGTCCAAACAAACGGAGTGTCTTTGCGGGTTAACTTTGTCATTGGCAAAGCTATCTGTGAAAAGCCCTTGATAAACCTTCGGTAATAGCCAGCTAAACCCAGAAAACTCCTTATCTCTGTTACGGTGGTTGGTTGTTTCCAATCCATTACAGCCTCCACCTTAGTTGGATCTACGGCTATTCCCTTCTTACTCACCACGTGACCCAAAAACTTCACCTCACTCTTCCAAAATTCACACTTAGACAGTTTTGCATAGAGCTTCTTCTCCTTTAGAATCTGCAACACGGTCCTCAAGTGTTCCGCATGCTCTTCTTCAGTCTTGGAATAAATTAGTATGTCATCAATGAAGACAACAACGAATTTATCCAGAAACGGACGGAAAACTCTATTCATGTAATCCATGAATACCGCAGGAGCGTTTGTCAACCCAAAGGACATCACAGTGTACTCGTAATGACCATAACGAGTCCTGAAAGCGGTCTTAGGGATATCCTCGCCCCTCACCCTTATCTGGTGATAACCGGATCGCAAATCAATCTTGGAGAAAACTCCAGCTCCTTGTAACTGATCCATGAGATCATCAATCCTCGGCAATGGGTACTTATTCTTTATTGTAACCTTGTTCAGCTGCCTGTAATCCACACAGAGCCGCATACTCCCATCTTTCTTCTTTACTAGTAACACTGGAGCACCCCACGGAGAGACACTTGGCCGTATAAAGTTCTTTCCCAACAAATCCTCTAACTGAGACTTTAGCTCGTTCATCTCTAATGGTGACATCCTATAAGGAGCACTTGAGATTGGTCCCGCCCCGGGCACCAACTCAATAGCAAACTCAACCTCCCGGTTAGGTGGAAACTCATCAATATCATCGGAAAACACTTCCGGAAACTCACACACAACCGGGATCTGCTCCAACCTTTGATCATCACCTGAAACGCCCGCGGTTAACAACATGATACCCTGACATTCGATTCCAGAACAGTTCACCATCATCGAATTTAAGTAATAATTATTCACCACGACCGACCCTTCTGTATCTTCCGGCATAAAGTACACCGACTTTGTAGAACAATCAAGCAGGACATGGTTCTTGGATAACCAATCCAATCCCAAGATAAGATCAAGACCGATCATCGGCAAGCAGACTAAATTATGAACAAAATTACGCTGCTTGAACCTAAAGGAAACTTCCGGGCATCCTAGCCTAGTTACCGTAGCTTCATGAGTAGCATTGTACACTCTTAGATCATAACCTAAGGTTACAATCTTCAAGCCTAACTCATGGGCTTTCTCAAATGCAATGAATGAATGCGATGCTCCAGAATCAAATAAAGCATTTAAAGTTTGACCAGCCATTTCACAGTTACCTCGAATGAGTGTCTCGGATCCCTCGGCACCTATAGCCGAAGTGGTGAACACTCGACCAGTCTGTTGTGCCTTTCCAGCACCTTGTTTCTGCCTTTCCAGACAACTTGCGGCTTTATGCCCCGCCTTTCCACAATTGTAGCACAAACCCCATCTGGCCTTGCATGGTGCTCCCGGATGGTGACTTCCATACCTAGTACAAGCTTGATCATTCTGAGGCTGCTTCCCAAACTTCTTTCCTTGGGAGTTGTTGTTGTTGGGCCTCCTGAAAGAGCCTCCCCTCTTGAAAAATGGACCTCTAGGTGCAAAGCTCTTCCCTCGGTTCTGTGGAAATAAACCTTTGTGACTCCCCTTCTCAGCGGTTGCCCTTTTCACACACTCCTCAGCAACCCTACACTTGTTCACTAATTCGGAGAAAGTCCTAATCTCCATTGGTCCCACTGAACTGAAGATATCACTCTGGAGTCCTCCTTCATACTTAACACACTTCCATTCCTCATATTCCACCGGAGTCCCTTGGCACATACGAGAGAACCTGAACAGCTCCTCAAACTTGTCAGTATACTCTGATATGGACATAGTACCCTGCTTCAGCTGTAACAGTTCCAGTTCTTTAGCCGTCCTAGCAGAAGTCGGAAAGTACTTCTTATAGAACTCTTCTTGAAAGACATTCCAGGTGATATAGTCATCACCCTGCTGCAGAAGATGTCGGATGCCTTGCCACCAATGCGACGCTTCACCGGTGAGCATATAAGTGGCAAACTCGACACGCTGTCCTTCAGGTACCACTTGTGCTTGCAGTGCTCGCTCTATAGCCTGAAACCATGTATCAGCCTCAGTCGGGCTAGTAGTTCCCTTGAACTTAGGCGGATTAACCTTCAAAAAGTTTGCCAAGGTCATCGGACCCTGAACTCCACCTCCATCATTACCATGGTTGTTCATCTGTTGACCAAGAGCCTCAGCAGTGGCTTGCATAGCAGCAGCCATGTTCTCCAACGCAGCCATAAAGTTCACCGGGTCATTAGGGTTATTCTCCGGTGCACGAGCATTCGTATGACCTCTCGCACTACCTCTACCGCGTCCACGAGGCGCCATCTGGTTCCTATACATACCAAACAATCGATATTAAGTTGATCAGTCTCAATATCAGAAGTCTAGTACTTCAAAGTCCCAAATGCATGCTCATAAACGTTTATGCCAATTATATCAAGCAGATATACTAATAGCACATAACACACACACAGAGAATGCACAGAAGCATAGTCAGTCCATCCCTCAGGCTCTACAGGAACGAACTGCTCTGATACCATAATATAAAACCCTACCATACAGAGACTTATGCTTAAGTCATAATTCAGAGATGGCAAGGTATTACGACCTCTAAAAGTAAAAATTTAGTACATATAGTAGCATGAATGATTAATTATAACTAGGAGCCTTTGTAGAAAAAGGGGTAAACAAAAACCGCAACTCGAAAGCGCAACACTCCGATCGATAACGTAACGAACAAGGATAACCAACGCGGGATTATATATATACAACGGAGTGTCAAAAACAGGAATATCAAGACTCAAGATCCGGCTGCGAAGATAACCGGTCCGAGCATAGCAATATATACATATGATAAAATAAGGAAAACCCCAAAGGAAACCCAAAGGGACACAAATACAAAAAACCTATTCTCCAAAATCTCCTATAAGAGGAGTCATCACAGTTTGTATTATTTAATGGAGATAAAAGTATCTAAGCGAAACATGTAAGCCAAAACATAGCCCCGAGAACAAGGATCTTCGCAAATCTAGAAGTCTCCAGCATGCCTCAGCGGGAAACCTCACGTCCTGCATCTGAAAACCACAAAATTCGCATGGGTGAGAACCAGAGGTCCCCAGCATGGTAACAGCTTCCACATATATAATACATAATAATAGAGGAAAGCCAAAGGCAATCCTAGAACTTCCTCCAGATAATATCAAAGCTTATAAACAAGCTAAACCATATAAGGGCATCTGACTAAAGATTCTTCAGTCTAACTAATACTTCCCTTTCCAATTCCTTCTCACCTCCCAACCACCAGCAGGAGTATAATATAGCAAACACAGTTATATCAGACAAAGAATATACAAATAGGAGCAGTTAAGACATATAGACAATTAGTAAGTAATATACAGTCAAATAGGCAATCTCAAACAATTCACATAGTATGCATATGATGAATGCCTGTCCCTAGTGGCCGATGATATCATCTTGTCGGTTATAGAGCCAACCCGACAAGTCCTGGTCGCTAACCATTGGACTGTCCCTCTGTCGCGCATCCCCAGCTCGAGCTATACTCGTTATAAACTTGATCATAAACATGATCCATATCCATCACCCTTACTGGTGAATATTTCGGGGGCGAGCTCATCCGGGTCTTTCACAGTGCCCGGCCACACTTACGACATAGGGTCAACAGAGTATCAAGTCTCAACCTGGAGCACGTGGTGGCTAGCCACTGCTACTACCCAGGGAAACTCGTATCTCTGATAGTGGAAGTGCAAATCTCAATTATCAATAATTCAGCATAAACATGCATGAATTCTCATCCATGGATCAACATCCATATCAGCCATCCGGCTCACGGTTCAGTCCAGAACCAGCCAATATTCATATCATACACAGCCTTTCTAGCTCACGGTTAAATCCATAACCAGCCATCCGGCTCACGGTTAAATCCATAACCAGCCGTTTCATTAACAATTATAGCCTTTCGGCCCATGGCATAACAAGCACTTCCACCACCATCCTCCGCGTCTCACAAAATCATCTTGATCCTCATTGATCATTCATCTTTCCCTTGCTTCACTCGCAAGTTACCTCATTCACTAGCCCCTTTTTAATAGCTAGGCATGTCATAATTATTTAAGACATAAATGGTGAGATCGGAGGCTTAGAAGTATGAGATTTGGCTTTTAAAACTCAAAAATCAACTTTGGGATGAAAACAGGGCCACGCGTACGCGCACTCCACGCGCACGCGTGGATGGCCTCAAAAACTCATTGACGCGCAAGCGTCATGCACGCTAACGCGTGGATTACAAATTTGCCAATCGACGCGCACGTGTCAACCACGCGTGCGCGCGGGTGTTCTCGTGCCCCAGGCACAACACTGGCACGATTCTGGCATAACTCTCTGGAAAATGGCTGGGCATTGGGTGCAGCACCATCGGCGCGCCCGCGCACACCACGCGCACGCGTGGATGGCGTTTTCTGGAAGATCGGCGCGTACGCGCCAAGTGCGCCCACGCGCAAGGGGTCATTCTGCTAAAAATTTTCTAAGTTAAAAGCTGCAGAATTCACCGATTTAAACCCCAATCTTCCAACGGACATAACTTCCTCGTTTTAAATCGTTTTTTACCCGTTCTTCGAACGGCATGGACATCCCGGATCCAATTTCATTTTTAAACAGATTTGGTACAAAACAGAGATCCGTAGTCCAAGTTATGTCCCGTCAAAGTATGCCCAAAAACTATATTTTCATACAAAACCACAATATGCCATTTTCAAAATAAACCATTTTCAACTCTTTTCAAAGTCAATCAAAACATGCCAATTTCATCCCTTTTCTTTGAAATCAATCAAAATGTATCAAATTCAACATCAAGCCTCCTCAACTCACACATTGACACATTACCACAACTTACCAAAATCACTATTTCATCATTTTACCCCACTTCACCCAAGTGGCTTAAACACAAACACATTGACATATCATATACTATTCCTCATGCCAATTCTCAACAACACCAATTCCAATAAATCATTATTGTACACAATCAACATCATACTCACCACCAACATGGTTCAACCCACAATTCAACCATAACCAATCATCAAGCATATATCACAACATGCATATTTCTCATACATCATACCACCAAGGCATCAATAATCATCATCACATATATGACCACATCATATATCTCAATCATTCAACCACATCAACAATTCAATGCCTATCTTAGAGCCTCTAGCCTAAGTATTTCCTACCACATTACATATTAGATACGGGAAACCGAAACCATACCTTAGCCGATTCTCCCAAGCTCCCCCGGAGCACTTCCAAACCACTTATCCACAAGCTCTCAATGCCTCAACACCTCCAAGAACAGATTTTTCACCACCAAACCCTTTCCAAACTTTTCAAAGTCACCAATCAAGCTCCAATATCCACACATACACAACCTAAGCCACAACCATCATACCCATACACAACATCTCAAAACCCAAACATCATAAAATCACAAATTACACTAGGGTTGAGAGTCTTACCACACCCAAGGTCCAAGGAGACAAGATTAACCTTCTCCTTCAAGAGAGTTGGGTCCTATAACATCAAAGAACCCAAAATCTCAACATTTTACCCATGAAACTCGAAAATGAGGGCTGGAATTTCGAACAGAAACACGTGGCTTACCTCAAGATTAATTGTATGTGTTTTGTAGAGCTCTCCGCGGTGAACGCGTGGCCGCAAACGGAGCGGCAATCGGAGCTCTAGATCAAAAGTTATGGTGGTTTGAAGATCAAGTGAGAGAAAGAACTTGAGAGAGTGTTCTTCCCTCCATGGCCTCCATTTTCAGCATGTGAGTGTGTTTAGTGAGGAGAGAGAATGCTGAAAACTAGGGTTTTGGTTAAGTTATGTTGGGCCAAGGGCCCACTTTGGGTCCGGTTGGCCCGGTTTGGCCCGTTCGGTCCAATCTTGGTTCGAATTTTATAAAATTGGTACCAAAATTCTCGTCTCAATATCCTCTATCACATTTAGCCATAAAAATCACATTTTAGGCTTTCTAGAATAAATTCTCATTTATGGGTTAATTAGCCGTTAATTAACCGGATTTTACACCATTTTCTTTCCAATATTGGAGAGAAAAAAAATTGGTGAGCCCCACCACTTTTTTTTCCATTCATTTTCTTTCCCCTCAATTTTTCTCTTCAACCAAACAATGAAAAATAATCATTTTCCTTCCCATTTTCTTTTCTCCCTTTTCTTTCTTTCTATTTTCCACTCAAACAAACATAGCATAGTGCCAAGGGTATAATAAGCTTAACGCGTTGATGGTTGCCTATTAAAGTAAAGTTTCATACTTTCATCAAATTAATAACGAAATTATTATTATTATTATTATTATTATTATTATTATTATTATTATTATTATAAAAAATATTAAAAGTCATTAAAATCTATTATTTTTTTATCATTGTTTAGTTATTAATTTAATTTTTTAATTTAATAATCTAACAACATAATTTATCTTATACTTTTAAATATTAATAATTAACAAATAGCTTAATATAATAAATTGTTATGATCATCTAATATTTTTCTATTATTATCATAGAAATGTTACACACCAACCACTTTTTACTAATAGACAATACTTTGAATTAATATCTTATTTTTATACTATTAAAATTTATAATTTTTAAAATTTAAAATTTAGTATTTAATCTTTAAAATTAACTAAATATTAATTAAAAAATAATAAATTTTATTGATCACGTAACATTACTCTTATTTTTAGTATGAACCATTTTTTATATTAAATATTTCTAATCAAGCTCTATATTTTAATTTACTAGCTAAACCATTTTGTATTGATATATGGATAATGTTAGGGAGCGTTTGGTTATTATTTATATCAATAATATTAGGGAATCAAGATGGTTCCAGTAAAAAATTAGTCAAATGTCTCTGAGTGAATTTAAAATTTGTACGTAAATGGTATTTATGCTAGACATTAGGATGTTTTTTTTCTTTATAAATTGGATGGTTTTGAATCTGTTTTCTAATTTATCATGTTTTAGACATTTAGAAAAAAAAAGAAGATGAAGAGACGGAAATTAATTAAATCAGTTATAGGATAATTGTTACTATAATTTTTATTTTTTTTAAAATTTATAAAAAAATTAAATAATTCAAAATGCAAGCTACTTTTTCTTTTACTTTAATTCAAATCATTACTAATACTTTTTTTGGAAGAATTTAAATTTTTAAAAAAATTGAAATAGTTGCTAACAATTTCTTTTTCTATTATATTCATGAAATTAATCAATAAATCCAATATTTTAATAAATTTCACATCTGAGTCGAATATTAAAAAAATTAGCCAAATCAATACTCTTTATACATCATTGCTGAGTAATTAACCAAACCACTATTGTTAACACTTTGGTCACTTGCATTATAGATCACCGCTTACGTGAGCACTTGGTATGCAAGCAAATCTGACATCAGCAGTTATGGAACAATTGTTATCCAATAATAATGAAAGCAAGTCAAGATCTTGTTCAGTATACCTAAACCAAAACGAGTCAAGTCAAACACTCACGTTCCTCAATTAGCCTAAAACAATTTATCAAACTTGCAGGCACGAATAAAATCCTTATTACATGACGAAACCAAATCAAATTCCCCCTCTGTCCTCTCCCCAAACATTTAAGGATGGAAAAATATAAGTAGATAATAAAAATATTAAATAATTTGAATAATAAATATATTGAATATTTAATTTAATAAGTATGTAGATGATGATGTTCATTATTTGTAAGAGGAGTGTTAGGAGATCAGTATTTTTGTTAAATTCTGGCCAGCACTTAACAATCAAAAGAAAATTGAATTATTCTACATCATTAGATACAATCTCACACCATTAAAAATATTATTAATGGCTAATTGATGGCTAAAAATCACAAAATCTACTGGCCTCCTAGACTTTTTCTATTTTTTAATTAGATGGTTATTTCTTTTGATTTGATTTACTCATGTATAGTTAATAATTGTTGAATGTTCAATTCACTAAGTGTATATATAGATTGTTATTTTAATATTAAGATTTAGAAGATAATTTAAAAATGAAATATTTTTTATTTTATTGGATCAATTCTAAAACTCATTGTTCATATTGTTTACAAAAATTATTATTTATCTAACAAAATCGAGTAAGTATTTAATTAAGAATAATATGCATGTGGAACGTACCATATATAGTGAAAGTAATTAAAAAAATTGCAT
Organism: Arachis stenosperma; assembly: GCF_014773155.1. Classification (NCBI taxonomy): domain Eukaryota; kingdom Viridiplantae; phylum Streptophyta; class Magnoliopsida; order Fabales; family Fabaceae; genus Arachis; species Arachis stenosperma. The sequence continues at coordinate 23,358,885 of NC_080382.1, read as the reverse complement.
ATCGTTAGTGCAGGCATTTAACAAGTGTTTCACAATAAATATTTGAGTGCAAAATAATTACCTTCTTTTTAGTTTTAAGTTCTTTCTCAAAATCAGAGTAACATATAGATTTTGTAGCATTGATTTTGTGCCTTAAACAAATACTCCTACAACAATTACAATATGTATACAAACACACAGGAAAACTCTGAAGGCTTTGCCTTTTAAAATGCATAATTCGGGTAAGCATGTATTTTCTCTTTAATATTTATTATTTCTTTTAGAAATATTTTTAATATTTAATTTTATTTTTAATATTTTTAATTTATGTTAAAATTATCTCTAAATTTTAACTTAATTTAAAATGTTAGGAATAATATTGAATGTCATGAAATAATTTTGGCACAAATAAAAAATGAAATAAAATTAAATAAATCGAAAACATTAGAAACAAAATTAAATAAAATCAAACATTCAAAATACTTTAAAAAAATCGCAAACTTAAAAAAAAAAAGCTTACTTTACCCACATAATTTCGTTCTCCCTCTCCTGCGTTTTTTAGCGCAAGTATGCTATATAGTGTGTACACCGGTGCCAAATGGGTCAACTCTTCCAAATTCTATACTATTAAATGCGGCATGTAAGAGTGAAATTTCATTTAATCCGAGCTTTTAATTTTTATTCATTTTATGAAAAACAAATTTTGAAAATTATAAGGAAATGAACAACTAACAATCACATACAGAAAAATGATGAAGTAGTATATACTTTTTCTTTCTAATGGTTGGTTATGGTTTTATACTTTTATTTTGAATGGCATCCAGCATGGTTTTGTATAAAGAGTTCCGCTAGAAAATCAATTAGGGTCTAGTCAACTTCTGTCAACTTTCTGATGAATTGGATCTCGAAATCTGTCTTAATAAAAATAAGTTGATATACATAAATATTTATTCTGCTAAGTATTATGATGTTTCTATTTCATATTAAATAGATATTTTTTAATATATTTTTCGAATTTTTTGTATTACAGATGTGGATATTTCTATTTTTTAAATCCTATAGATGAACATTTCTTTTAATAAGTATTATGATGTTTTTTTATATTAAATAAATATTTTTTTATATATTTTTACAATTGTTCAAAAACAGGTTGTGTTCCACCATTTCTTTTTTGAACAACTTTTGAAGTTGAACCAGATTGTACTTTCCACAAAACTGCACCACCTCCATCGGCATCGCAAGGTCGCTCCTCCGAGTCCTGACACGAGCTTTGTTTCATCGACCACCACAATAAACTTATCAAAGGTGGCCTCGAGCAGGGAAGAGCGTCGCCGCGGCCTTTTACAAGGTTGAGGTCGGGTCCACCTCATCGGCGCCATCGATGACGAGATCGAGGCGGGAATTGTCGTGAGAAAACAGAAGGAGATTCCGAGAGAACGTGCTTGTTCCTTAGTGCGCTTGGAGGTAAGGACGCCGATGATGTTGGAGAGTTGAGCGGTGGAGAGGAGATGACCGAGCTTGGCAATGACGAAGCGGCGGAGGAGCTGGTGTCGAGGCCGAGGACCATGCCAGACTTGACGTACTCGACGGCTTTGTCGGCGGCGAACTTCTTGAGATTGTCTTGCATGAGGGCAGGGGTGGAGAGGGCCTGACAATGAGGAAGAGAATCTGTGTGTATTGTTGTTAGGGTGTGCAGGTTAATATAGAAGAGAAGGAGAAGGTTTTTATAGTTTTTAATTAGGTTTAACTAATCAATTTTTAATTATTTAAATTTTGAATTTAAAAAATTTAAAATTAATTATTAATAATTATAATTAATTGAGTTGTTTAATTTTTGGTTGGTTATACACGTGGTTCCTTACACTTTTCCTTGTATAAATTAATTGAAAAACAAGAAATTAGGTAATATACAACGTAACTTGGAATAAGATGAAATAAAAAAATATATTCTATTTCAATTTAATTTATTAATATAACAGTTAAAGAAATGATTTTATTTCTCTTATTCACATTCAAGTTTTTTAACAAACTAAAAAATTTCATTCCTTAAAAATAAAAAAAACTACAAAATGTAAAAAATTTTATACTTCTTAATTTTAGAACTATTTATAAATTCGCCAAAAAAAAGGCTAATTTATAATTAGGCCTAAAACACTAAAAATCAAAATAAAGTAAAATAAATATAAATTAAATTATAAAATATATATTAAATAAAGTGGTATTTATTTAATTCAACTTGATTAATAAGAGTCATGCAACTAAAAATAATAAAATATTTGGTTTTTCATAGTTGTTAATTATCGTCTTAGCAAATTCTTGATACAATTTTGAACAAACGATTTAACTATATTTGTAAAATATTCTTTTCTTCTCTTAAATGTTGCCATTGTAATTGAACAAATTGGCATATGACAGTTCTCAATTTGTTCTCCAGAATTTGTATCATTCTTTTTCTTCTAAAAAAAGATTCGTCCTCAAATCCGCATCTAAATCAAAAGAAAAAAAATCAGAGACATTAAAAGTAGCTGGCACATTATACTCATCTGAAAGGTCAATCTTATAAGATTATTATTGATCATTTCTAGCACCTAAAATGAACCATCATCCCTTGAATCTAACTTGAATTTTTTTTAATAAAAAAATTTCCTTTCTCAAATGAACTCAAACTCAATCACTAAATTTAAAGACAACTTGTCTTTGACCTTTATTCACCATCTGATCAGTTACCAACATATTTTTATTTTCAATTAATTTATATACTTTTAAGTGCATTGTTTTAATTTTTTCAATTTTACCTTCTGCATCTAAAATTCTAAGCTAACAAGGTCAATTAAAAGTAAAAATAATAAATACAAAATAATTAAAGTATTAAAACCACACACAAGTTCAAGAGAATGAAATCTTGTGGAAGAATGAATTATCTATTATAAAAACTCAATAAACAATAAATAATAAATAAATAATATTTATTGTATCATCAATTTTATAGCATGTAATGAAATGAGCTATTTTACTAAATCTTTCTATCGAAACAAAAATGTTATCTCTACCTTTTCAAGTTTTACGCAAACCATGAACAAAATTTATAGAAATATCGTTGGAGATTTGTTGAGACAGCATTGTGTTTTGTGCCAAAAGTAAGTTTATTGTATTCAACTCCATCACTCTTTTCTTCATTATTCTCTTGGTTGAAAACATATATTGATTGTTGGCCACTATATCAATTAACTCCAAAGCCTCCTCTATTATCTTTTTGTGTAAAGAACTCCTGCTAAAGAGTCAAGTAAAGTTCTTGAGGCATGAAAATTTTCATCATAGAATGTTTGAAGTTGTAGCTAATCGAAAAATATGTCATGAGGGCACTTGATGAAAACAAAAAGAAAAAGAAAAAAAAGGTTTAATTTAGAGAATCAATTAACTGGTTTGTTGTTAATCTCAATTAATCTTTGGTAATGACGCCAAACACTTGATTGACATTTTTTAAAATTCGGCAAATAAACTGAATCGTATCAAGTAATATCACGGTGAGTGGATATCATTTTCACGAGGATTAATGGATTGAGCAAGCAATGATTAATTGATTACTTCTAATTAGACAAATCAAAAACAGAGAAATGAGAACTGAATGTTAAACAGAGGAAAATAAATAGCAAGGTAGTGATTGAAAACAATAATGATGAGAATGTTAAGGTTTCAGAGATATACACTGTCTAAGAAAATAATCCTTGTGTTATTTATTTGAGGTATGCAAAGATCAATTCACGACAAATCATAAATAATCAAATTCCAATTCTTTGACAATTCAATTTCTCTTTAACCTAATTAATCGCTAATTCCTTAGTCAATTATTTAAGAAAAGAGGTGAAGCACAATTCTGATTTATATTCACACAAAATTCAGGAGTGATCCTAGGTTGAATTATATGTCACTTATTCAAGCTAGTAGTTCTAATCCAATTGAATAGAGGAGATTAGTTGCTCATGGTACAAAGAAAACAAAAATAGAGATGAAAAGTGAAATTTAGTCTATGATGTGATGTCCTCCAAATAATTCTTTGGACTTATTTAAAACCTAAACAAAAAATTAAAATCCAAACTAAATTAAAAACATCAAATCAAATCTTTTCATAATCAATCTTAACTAATGATGATCTTCTCTGTGTAATTGAAATTCAAAACTTGATAGTTGCTTGGAATGTCGAAATCATGGACCTTGCAATTGGTCTTGGACTTGGATGAATTGGTGTGACACTTGGTGGAAGTGGAGTGGTTTGCCAAGGTGTTTTGGAGGTTACTGAAAGTTGGCCTAGAATAAGGTAGCATGGGCGTGTGTTTGGCGTTTAGGTGTGCTCCTTGGTGTCTCCTAAGAGTGCTCCTTTGCATGGCATGTGGAGGGCATGGCACGCTTTTGAAAATTGCACAATCTTGGTCTCCTGTAGTTTGGCCCGGCGTGTACACGCCAATGCTTGGGCGTGGCACACCAATAAAGAAGCTGGTTGAGGACATGTAGGAGAGGAAGTGTGTATGGCACGCCCTTGTTCCATGCATGGTGATGGTCAAAGGCGTGTGAAGTGGTGTAGGTGAGAGTTTTGGGCATGGCATGCATGCTTGGATGGAGTTTGGAGTGTTGCATGGTGTGTAGGAGTGTGTTTAGGCGTGGGAGGAAGTGGTTGGACGTGTAGGGTCACGTAGGGGGGTGTCACACCTTCGAAGAGCACCTTCCAAGGGTCTTTGGCGTGTTTTCAGGCATGTATCGGTGTGGCACGCCTAGATTTCTTCGCGCTGATTTTATGAGCTCAATGGTGAGGGTCGTTTGTGGCCCAGACTATATGCCACTATAAATATATGCATATCGTTTTGAAGCTCTAGATGTTAGCTTTCTAACGCCACTAGATCTGACTCATTTGAATCTCTATAACTCAAGTTATGCTCGCTGGAGTATGAAGAGGTCAGGATTGACCATATTTGCAAATTCTCTTTGCACTTCCCTGGGGCTTGCCTTCAATTCTTTGTTCCTTGGGAGGTTGCTTTCTTTTGCATGCCACATTCTTTGGTTGTTCCAGTGGCTTCTTTGATTGTCCTCTTCCTCGTTTGTTCTTGTTCAACAACTTCCTAAACATACCAAAGCTCAAAGCAGCTCCAAGAAATATTGATTAAGGCACAAAAATCTCAATTAAAATAAGAAAATTACTAACTTTAATCAAAGAAATAATAAAAAAAACTAAAGATGCTCATGCATTAGAGCTTAACATTGTTAGTGACGTGGCTCAACCCTTGCCATACTGGGCATATTAAAACGACGTCGTTTTAGGGTTTCAACAAAACTAAAACGTTAAACCCCTCCCTTTTGATAACTTCATCTTCTTCTTCTCCACTAAACTTCAAACAAAAAAATTAACTCTTTTATAGGTGAAACAAATTGAAGGTTGTTGGAGGAGAAAATGTTTGTGGTCACCTTTTGGTTTTCACGAAGTGTGTATCGACGTCGTAGAGGTTGAAAAGGGTTTAATGTGACTACAAACACTTTCTCCTCTAGCAACCTTCAATTCTTTTCACCAATGGAAGAGTTAAAATTTTTTTGTTTGAAATTCAGAGAGAAGGAGAAGACGAAGTGATCAAAAGGGAGGGATTTAACATTTTAGTTTTATTGAAACCCTAAAATAACGTCATTTAGTGTCTTTTTTAGTGCCAAAACATGCACAGCGTCATTTTAATATGTCCAGCGTGGCAACGGTTGAGCCAAGTCACTAAATGCATTGAACTCCGGTGATAGAAAATACATGAGGGACGGTGAACTTTTTTGAATCTGTGGGAACAAATTATAGTAATTGGGAAGTCAGGGACTAAATCAATGCAACTCGCCAATCTCAAAGACCAAAGTGGGGCTTAACTTGTAGTAAATTACCAATGCTTGTTTAATTTTTAGTATGTATTTTTATTTGAAATGTATTTGTTTTATTCCTTTGTGATGTAACTTTTAAAATGTGCCAATATTATTATGGATTAGCATTTATGGAAATAACCATTGCGAAACCAACTATTTTCTGGTTGATATAAACTAGTCATTATAAATTAGCCATTGCAAAACTAGCTACTATGAACAAGTCTTTATAAAGTAGACGTTAGGAACTAATTGTTTTATAGATATTTATAAACATCAATTATCATATATTTACATCCTACAAGACTATTAAAAATTTTGTTTCAACAAATGGCTAGAAACTCTGCCAAAAACAAGAAAGGCTTTGATGAGTTATCCAATGAAGCTTTCTATTCCATAAAATTTCGCGAGATAACACAATTATGGATAATTGTCTTGATGAATGTTTGTTTAATGATTTAGAAGAAAAAGATCTTAATATCAAATTAAACCAATATGCTAAAAATTTTTCCTCTACTCCTCATAGGTGGATCAATAGAGATCCAAAAATAGAATATGATCGTTTTTCCAAGATTATTTTGTAGAAGAACCGATGTATCATGCTAAGGTATTTCCAACAAAAGGTGATGCTATTAGGGAAAAAAAGGCTTGTAACCACCACAAAATATATTGCCGGGATATGAATGTTAGCATATGGAGTAGCATTTGATGTTGCCGATAGTTATGTATGCATAGGAAAAAGCACCACAATTATACGCTTGGAAAAATTTGTTGAAGGTGCGATTTTAGTAATCGAGACTGAATACATTCAAAAATCAAATTCAAATGATGCACATCGGTTATTATAAATATGGAGTCTTGTGGCTTCTCTGGCATGTTGGATAGTATCAACTGTATGTATTGGTAATAAAAAAAATTGTATAAAGCAGTGTAAAGATATGTACATTATAAACCCTCTATATTGATAAATAATTAACTAATAAATTAATTATGAGTCAAGAAAATTAGAAAATTAAATTTTATAATTTGAAGTAGTAAAAATATTTAGAACACGAATTAAAATACTAATTTTAAAGATTTTGGCCTAAAGTTGAGCTAACGAGATGAACTGGTTGAACCGGGTCTATATGGAGCCCAAGGCCCAACATATATAACCCAAACAAAGCCACTCCGCTTCATTTATAATGAATTCACACTGAAAGGGAAAGGGAATTGAAGAACCCTAACTTTCACATTCCAATTCAATCTTCTATTCTTCGTATCTTTCAATCCGTAGCTCCGATTGACGAGCCATCTGTGGTCACGCGTTCATCTTGGAATTCTCTTCAAATCCATCCTCATCACACTTCCACTAAAAGAGGGTCTCTCAGAAATACATACATATACAAATATAAACAAGAAAAATACAATTAAGAAGCAAATACAGTAGTTAAGTCAGATAACAGATAAACCTAAATGGGCAGTTATGCAAACAAAAATAATGCACACTCAAACAAAACATACAAATGCATATGATGTATGCTTGTCATATGGATGACGATATCCTGACATGTCCTGGTAACTAATCTTGGACAGAAACACCCCATCGTAGAGCAAGTGGGACTGAGCCACAGAAACCACTATTGCTGCTATTGCTCAGGTGTCACAATCACTGACCTAGAGAAAGTGAGATGAACCACTACTACTGCTACTGGCCAGGTATCTCATTCAAAAATTCATTCTCAATATCATTTCAACTCATTCAAAAATCATAATTAAAATCGATCCTCATCATCATCATCACTCATATCTCAATCAAACTCATTCATCCTTATCTCAAAATATTATAATCATTCTTATCATGTCTCATTCATCATTTATAATATCTCATCAAATCAATCATTCACTTCTCAAATCTCCTTTGATACAAAAACTAGAACCATCAACATCCTTATCCCTGTTTTGCAGCCTGAAATCTAGCTATCAGACTTTAAACATAGTTTTCAGAGGTTTGAAAAAATTGGAGTAATGGTTGATAGTTCAAAAATTGTGAATTTTTATCAAAACAGTAATTTCGGAGGTTTACAAACTTGCCAGAAAGGTCAAACAATTGAAAACAGAGTTTAAGGATAAAATAGGACATCGTGTGTATGCATGGTACTGTGCGTACGCATGCACCAGATGAAAATATCAGTCTGTGCGTATGTATCATAGTGTGTGTACACATGCACCAGACAAATTTTCCAGCGTGTGCGTACGCATCATAGTGTGTGTATGCACAACTTGTAAAATCCCAATGTGTGTGTACGCACACTCCATCGTGCATATGCACAAGTTTTCACTTCGCTCTGGTCTATGCGTGCGCACGATAGTGTGCGTACGCACGCATACCAGATTTTCTCGCTTTTAACACTTTTTGCAGAATCCTGTTTTTAGACCCAAACTTTGAATGCGCATAACTTTTTTGTTAAAAAATATTTTTAGTCCATTCTTTGAATGTCGTAAAATACTCGGATCCAATTTTTATTTAAGATAAGTTTTATCAAATTTGAGGGTCTAAGGATGAAGTTACAACGCGCTAAAAATTGGTTAAAAAATATTTTTTTACCAAAAATGAAAACCTCAAGTTTTTCCAAAGTTTTCAAACCAAAAAGCAACCAATTCCTAACCAAATTAACGCAAATTGTACCTACACAAAATTACACATACTTATTATCAATTTTCCAATCATCCTAACATATAAACTCATCAATTTTTTCAACCCACTTGTACACACACACCTCCATTAACTTCACCATTCAATATCAACCTTCAAACCCTTCAATTATTCAACAATTCCATACATAATTTTCCATTAGACTCAACATATGTTACCACTAATCATAAAGCATTAACAATTCACATAATTTAGCTTATCCTACGGTCAATAACTAGCCTAAGCTTTTATGAAATATTATATATTAACTATGAGAAACCAAAATCATACTTTGGCTGATTCCTTCCTAGGTCAACAACACCTCAAAACCCTTTTATCCATACAAGCTTCCAAAGGTTCCAAGCTCTAATTCAGCTAGTCCAGCCACAATTGCTCCAAATCAAGCATTCAAGACCATCCATTTAACTTGAATTTCACATGCACACAATCTAATTTCACACAATTTCACAATAATCAACACAAGATTCACTAATTCACTAATTTACAAGGGTTCAAAGGTTCTTTACCTTACCCACTCGAAATTAGGATGAAACCTCCTTATAATCCATGATAGAGTAACCTTAAACAATTAAAATCATAATAATTCAACATCTCCAAAACCAAAAATGCAAAATTATAAGGGAGGGAGAACTGGACATGAATTTTAAGAATTCTTAACACTTTGTTTAGTTAGAATCGAAGAGCATTCCAAGACAAACGTGTGGCCATAAACGGCTCGTCAATTGGAGCTCCGAATTAAAAGTTGCGAAAGATTGAAGTTTGGAGGTGATTAGGGCTCTTGTTCTTCACTTCACCACCGTTTCCTTACTTTCACTCTCATTTTGAGATGATATGTGCTGAACAAAGGTAAGGGAGAAAGTTTTTATGGGTCGGGCCCAACATGGTCCCGGTTTAACCAATTTAGCCTGTTGTTTGCTTTTGAGTCAAAATCTTTAAAATTAGTGTTAAAAATTATATTTTAAATATTTCTACTTCTCTAAACTATAAAATTTAATTTTTTAACTTCTTTAAATAATAATTAATTTATTAATTAATTATTTATTAATTTTTCAAAGTTTACAAGATATGTTTAAAAAAAATTATAGTCATATCTCGTTAGCAAATAAGATATGTTCGGTTTAAATACTCTCGGTTTTTATTTGGTTTGCTTAAGTGACAAACAAAAATTAAACTTGATTGAGGTTGTTTGTAGGTTTGGATCTATACTTCAATGGAATTATTTTTGCAAAAATTCCTAACCGACGATTTCCCTTTCATCAAGTTTTTGGCGCCGTTGCCGGGGAGTTACAATGTGTACTTGTTATTGGTTATTGTATATATGTGAATATTATGAATAATTTGCTTTTTGTTTGTTTACAAGTTTTTGCTAGTTGTAGGAGTTTGTTTTCTTCATTTCTTATTGGCTTTTGTTTTTATTTTCTCTTACTATCATGAATTCTCAACCATTTGGCTATGAGTTTGGTTACAACTATGTTGTAGGAAATCAAGGCTTCAACAAAGAATCACATTATGGGAATGGCTATCAAGTTAGGGAGGAGCCACATGCTTATGGCCAACCTTCATGGCAACAAATGTCTCCGATCTCTTATAGTTATGATCCACCCCATAATGCACACCAATATGAACAAATTTCTCAACATTGTTTTCTACCATACTCACAAGCCCCCTCTTACCAAACACCTTTCTATAACCCACCTCCATCATATTATTAACCTTGTATACCTCACCCTTGTGACCATTATGAAAGAAAACCTATAGAACCACCCACATTCAAACATCAATACTCCCAAGAACCACCATTTTCACATACATCACCTCAATACTCCTACCAAGATGAATCACCTTCCTATTATGAACCCTTTCTCCCAAACAATGAGCCTTCCTCTCCACCTCAACCAGTAATGAATGATGTTCTCATTTCATATCTCCAAGAGCAAAGGAAGATTTATACTATTTTTTAAGAGGTAGTAATCCATTTAGTCTCCCAAAGCTTAGACACTCAAAGTACTCCCATGGCCACATATGGAGAATCAATTGAAGAGCATAGTATGAAAGAGAGATTAAAAAATTCGGTGAAGAATGAGAAATGAGACTTTGTATTGGAACAAATGGAGGAAGCCGTAATTGTTGAAGAAGAGGAAGACGTGGTTGAAGATTTAGGAGATGTTGAATGCCCTTGGGTATCTAAATTTGTAGAGCCTTCTCGTGAGGAGTTTGAAATTGATATTGAGAAAAGTAGTGCACAACCTCCAATGCATGTTATGCATGAAGAATCAGAAGAATTAGAGCAAGCAACAAATCCGTCTATTGATGATGATTCTACATCAACATATGATCCTTTTGAGCTTAATGAATCTTCTCCCTTTGAGTTTGAGGTTGATGTTGAGATAGATTTCACATTACCTCCGATTTATGATGTGAGCGATGGGGAAGATTTTAAAGAATTTGGTGAGGAAGAGGTTAATTTGAAGAAGCATATCAAGTGGTTACTTAAGCAAACCAAATAAAAACTAATAGAAAATAAGATATATATCAAGTTTTTGGTGCTGTTGCCAGAGAATTGCAATGTGTGCTTGTTATTGGTTATTGTATATATGTTAATATTGTGAATATATTTACCTTTTGCTTCCTTATTAGTTTTTGCTAGTTGTACGAGTTTGTTTTCTTTGTTTCTTATTGGCTTTTATTTTTATTTTCTCTTACTATCATGAATTCTCACCCCTTTGGCTATGAGTTTGGTTACAACTATGTTGTAGGAAATAAAAACTTCAACGAGAAATCACATTATGGGAATGGATATCAAGTTAGGGAGGAGCCATATGCTTATGGTCAGCCTTCATGGCAATAACCTCCTCCGATATCCTATGATTATAATCCACCCCATAATGCACACTAATATGAACCAATTTCTCAACATTGTTCCCCACCATACTCACAAAACCCCTCTTACCAAACACCTTCCTATAACCCACCTCCATCATATTACCAACCTTGTATACCTCACCTTTGTGACCATTATGAAAGAAAATCCTTAGAGCCACCACAATTCCAATACATTTACTCTCAAGAACCACCATTCTCACAAACCCCACCTCAATACTCCCACCATTATGAACCACCTTCCTATTGTGAACCCTTTCTCCCACATGATGAATTCTCCTATCCACCTCAAACATCATTGAATGACATTCTCATTTCATGTCTCCAAGAGCAAAGGGAGATTTATACTACTCTCCAAGGGGTAATAACTACTTTAGTCGCCCTACTTAGACACTCAAAGCCCTCCCATGGTTATATGTGGAGAATCTAATGAAGAACAGAGCATGAGAGAGAGATTAGAGACTCTAGTGAAAAACAAAGAGTGGAATTTTGTACTAGAGCAAGTGGAGAAAGCCGAAATTATTGAAGAAAAAGAAGTGGTTGAAGATTTAGGAGATGTTAAATGCAAAGAGAAATCTAAAGTTGTAGAGCCCTCTTCCATGGAATTTGAAAGTGATGTTGAGGAGGATAGTGCACAACCTCCAAGACATATTGTGAGTGAATAATTGGAGGAAATGGGACAAGCAACAAGTCCACCTATTTATGATGATTCCGCATCAACATATGATCCTTTTGAGCTTGATGAATTCTTTCCCATTGAACTTGGATTTGATGTTGAGGTAGATTTCACTCAACCTTCGATTTATGACTTGAGTGATGGAGAAGAGCTAGAAGACATTGGTGAGGAAGCATTTGAACTTGAGAAAGCTTGGCAAGAGGTAGATCATGAAGCATTTTGTCAAGTGGTGGAAGCCCTTCAAAGAGGACGGACGGGAGTGAGAATTGCCTTATTAAGACCATTGGAGACATCTCCTCCTAAGTTACCATCAACCTTAACATTTGAGTGGGTAAAATTCTTGTCCTTGAGCTTTATTATCCCGCTTGGATATGGTTTGCTTAAGACGGATGATCAACTTAGGAATATTTGTGGGTTGACGAGCAAAAGAGAGATGATTAGTGGTTGACATCATAATTCTCGGTTCACTATGGTTGGAAGCTCAAAGTTTAGGAGCAAGGATTGGTGTGCTATTCAATTGATAGGATCTAGGAAGATGCTTTGGTGTTTACTTGAGAAATCGAGAACCTTGTCACCCGAATGGAAGCATGAAGATCAAGAAGAAAGGGTGTTAACAAACTAGGTTTGGAACCCTGGAATACACATCGAACATCATCAATCTTGGGGTCTTGTTACTTGCTTGAGATCTATTTGGAGCTTAGTGAGCCTAATTTGGGATCCCGGATGCTAGTAGAAATGCAAACATGGGTGGGAATTCAAGGAAGAATTCAAGCATAAGCCACCATAGCAAGAACCCTATCAATTGTCCAACTTAAGGATAATAAATAAAAGTGTTAGGTGGGAGACACCCCACCATGATAAATTCTTTCCATTCTCTTGTATATATAATGAATGAATGAATTGAATTGCCATTGTTAGGTACTTTTCTTCTTTCTATACTCTTGTATATACTGCTTTGGTTGTTAGATTGTTTGTTAGATTTATGTTTTAAATTAGGTTAGTGTTTTAAATTTCATCTTGTTTGAATTGCAAGTTTTGCTTGAATTTTCTAGTATAATATTTGAAAAAAGAAATATTTTTCAAAAAGTTAAAGATTTTATTAAATTTTGATTTTGGTTGGTTTTAAGAATGTATATAGTGGTTGAGATAATTTTTTTCTGTTTTTATGCTTCCTTTGAAAAAAAAAAGGAGCTGTCACACGTTTACGTGACCCCTGCGATTTGATCATGCTGAAACCGTATGAACAGCACGGCCTGGACAGAGAGTTGTGCCAGGACCGTGCTAGTGGGGTGCGAGGCGCACAAGCCCCCCCATGCATACGCGTGACCCACGCGTACGCGTCACCTTGCAGTCCTGAATTATGAATTTTTGGTGCTGGGCTGTGCGAACCGCATAGTCTAAACAGTGAGTGGTGCAGGGACCATGCGGGTACTGTGCGCTGGCACGATAAGCCTCCACGCGTACGCGTCGATCCCTTTTTTCTTCATCTTACGCATAAGCATGACGGACGTGTACGCGTTACTTGCCTTTTCCTGTTTGTCACGCGCACGCGTGACCCACGTGTGCGCATCACCTTCACAACCTCAGCTGCCCTGTTCTTCATCCTCACTCCATTCTTTTTTCTTTCTTTCTACTTCTTTTCCCTTCCTTCCCTTTCTTCTTCTTCTTTTCTTCATTTCACCCCATTCCTTCTCTTCTCTTTCTCTCTTCTCTTTCTCTCTTCTCTTTTTACATTTCTCATCATTTCTCACTTACATTTCTCCATTTCTTCTCCTACCTCTCTTCAAGGTTTTACTTCTCAACTTCTCTTACTTTCTACTTTTCTTTTGATTATAGTACTTGATTACCTTTGTTCTTGTTAATTACAATTTAGTTTTGCTATTTGTAGTAGTTTTTCTTTATTTTCTAAACTTGTTATTTTCACATTAGTGTTGGATTTCCACATTTAATTTTTGTGAATTGATGTATAGTCTTGGTGCTTCCTACTTTGTTTTGTCTTGTTTGATGATGTTATGATTGTTTCATTTCATTTTGAGTGTGCTATATACTTGATTTTATCAATTTGCTTGTCGATTCCTACCATGCACACCAAATGCTTGTGAAAAAGAACCAATGAGACTTTGCCTCAATTTTGTTTTATTCTTCCATCTTCTTATTTCTTTTTCATAAAACTTGCATTCTTTGAGCATTGCTTTGATTTTATACTCTTTTTTTATTAATTCTTATTGTTCATGGATTGCTATTCTTTTGACATCATGCATGAATTAGTGATTTAACTCCATATTATTCTTTTTGTGCTTCATTGATTTGGAGTTCTTCTAAATTCAAACTTCTCTCATGTCTTCACTATTCTTGCATGGGTTCATCTTTATCAATTTTGATGCTTGAGTTACTCTTTTCTTGGTCTACACTTATGCGCTTTTTTGACTCATACATCGAGTGCCAATGATATGCCTCAATGCTTGAGTTGATTTCTGACTTACATGTCGTAACTACCATGTACTTGAGTTACCTTATTCTTATTTGGCATTCTTTCGCATTTGCACCTTCTTAATTTCATATCTTTCTCTCTTATATTAATGTTTCTCCCTTCTCCTTCTTTTTAGGAAGGTCACCAAGAAAGAACGGGAGCAGGCTCCTAGAAAGGTAGCCAACCATCAATTCCATCACCATCAACATCACCACAAGCACCTCAACCGTCTACCCACCCTTTGGAAGGACCAACACTTCGGAGTCCACTTCAAATTTTGGCAAAAAAATGCAATCGAGAGGTGGACATGGAGGCGCCCCTGTCATACCATCCTTAGGTCATTGAAAGTGGCGATTCCGTACCTCCTTGTTCATCTATAAATGCACCGAAGACGGTGCAATATTTAAGTATGGGGAGGTCGGTAACCGACTTTTGTGGGTAATAACTCCTCTTTCCAACACCTAAATAGTAATTATTCTTTGTTAGTTAGTATAATTTACTTTTTGTAGTTAGTTGTTGCATGATAGATTGCATGATAGTTAGAGTTTGTACATATTCTACCTATATTTGTGCTAAGACTACTTGGTTGAAGTGATAACTTCTTTTCTAAGAAAATTGTTTTAGGGCATTCCACCAAGTTGAATAAAAAATTTTGTTGAACTTGTTTGAAGAAATTAATTTTAGAACATGGTTTTAGAGCTAGAACACACAAGTCTAGTGAGATTTTGAACCTATTTGATTGGTTGCATCTTATCAACCAATTTTTTTATGTGTGTTGTTCTCTCTAAAATTATGATCTTTGTCTTGCTTGATTTTATATGTCCATTGTTCAATGTATGCATGCATTTTTGTGATTGAGGCTTTTGTTTCACTAAAGCTCATATACCCAAATGGTCTTACCCTTTCATCGTCCTTTGCAAACCAATGTTGAGCCTATTTAACCTCATTTGTTCTTTATTTTAGCACATCATTAACTCTAAGCGGAAAATAATGAATGTCTTTAATTTGAATCCTTGGTTAGTTTAGACTGGTGAGAGTGTGCATAATATTAGTGTGGGAAAATTGGATTTGAGAACATTTGGTTTGGGAATTGGGTATCTTATACTTTATGTGAAAATGTGAAAAAAAATTTTGGGTGCATATTCATGCATTCAATACTTTAATCATATGCATTAATCTCTTGTGTATATATATATATATATTCTCTACCATATCCATACAAAAAAATAAGAAAAATGAAAAAGAAGAAAAAATATAAGAAAAAGAAAAAGAAAAAAAGAAAGCAATAAAAAGGGGACAAAATGCCCCAAGGTGAATGGTGATAACAATGCATATGAATTGTGTTTAAAATTGGGATGTATGAATATGTAGAAAAGATAGTAAGTGGATAGTTAGGCTTTGCATTTTGATTACATTGATTGATTGTTTTAGGTTAGGTGGGAAGTTTAGGATAATCAAGGATTCAGATTTTAGTCCACTTGACCAAATACAATCCTACCTTGACCCTAATCCCATTACAACCTTTAAAAAGACCTCTTGATATGTGTATCCATGCATTGAATATATGTTAAATGGTAAAAGAAGAGCAAGCCTTAAAAAGCAAAATTAGTAGAGAATTAAGAGAATCGACCCTCAAACACTAGAGAGACTAGAGTGCAAATATTTCCGGTGAGGGTTCGATACTCAATCCCTTATTCCTTGCTTTCACGAGCTTCCTTCTTGCAAGTTTAGTAATACTCCATTTTGATATTCGAATTGGTGGAATTCATGAATCATCATGCTATCTTAGCCCTACTTGTTCATATATGCTCTTGGAGATTGATTCATTTTTAACCAAGTAGGTAGAAGTGTTTTGCATATAGTTGCATTCATATAGAGAGGTCACATTTCATAAGTCTTACCATTCCCCTTCACTCCTTTGTGGTTTTCTTGAGCCTTGCATGAGGGCATGCTAATGTGTAAATGTGGGGAGGTTGATAAACCACAATTTTATGGTTTATTTTGGATTGAATTGAGTGGATTTTGTCAACTTTAGTCACACTTATTTACATAAATTGCATATTTTCAAGATTTCTTCCTAATTATGCTTCATAGTTCAAAACATGCTTCTTAAGCCTTAAAAATGCTAATTATTAATTCTCTCTTATTGTCATTCGATGTCATGATGTATGTGTTAAGTGATTTCAGGGTTTATAGAGTAGGAATGGCTAAGAGGATGGGAAGGAATCACGCAGAAGTGGAAGGAACACAAGAAATAGGGGAATTGAGAAGATGCTACCGACGCGTGTGCGTGACTGACACGTATGCGTGACCAGGTGCAGAAGTCAACCGACGTGTGCGCATGACAAGAATCATGTGCCTCACTAAAGGGAACACGTTAGGGGCGATTTCAGACCTCCTGCTAGCCCAGTTTCAAGCCCATTCTACATATTAGAGGCTGGGAGTGAAGGAGGATGGGATATACATGCCATTAGTCTAGTTTTTAGTTAGAGAATTCTAGAGAGAGAGGCTCCACTCTCTAAGTTTTAGAGTTTTTTAGTTTAATTTCTTTTTAAATTTAGGTTTCAATCTTTTTTTAATTTAGTTTTCTTTACTTTTTATTGCTCTAGTATCCTAGTTTATCTACTTCTATTGTTAATTCCTTATGTTACCAATTTTAGTTCATGAACTCTTTTGTTAATCTCAATTCCCTTTTTATACAATTTTATATTTTCATGTATTTTGATGTTTGCTTTAGTTGCTATTATTGATCTCTTGCTTCGGTTAGTTATGGTTTTTTATTAATTCTTTCATTTTATGAGGTTTGCTTTTATTGTACTCTAATTGTTTGATGAAATGTTTCTTTTAGCTATGAATTAGATTTTTCTATTCTTGGTTTAGGTTGGTAACTTGGGTGACCTTGAGTTACTAATATCCAAGTGATTGATAATTTGTTTCCATTGATACTAGTTTTCACTAATTTAATTAGTGCACGGTTAGGACTTATGGATTAGGATCAATTAAGCGCACTTGACTTTCCTCCAATTTTGAGGATGATAAAGTGGGATTGATTCTTGTAATTATCATATTATAGTTGGTAACAAGGATAGCGATCCTTAATCATCAACCCTTGTCAAAGACCTTTTTACCATTTGAATTTTCTTTCCTTTATTAATTAATTGTCATTTACTTTCTTGCTATTTACATTTTTTGTTATTGCTACCTAACCTCTAATTTCCTTCATAGCCAATAATTGAACACTCGATTGCAACTAATAAGGAGAACGATCCGAGATTAATACTCCCGGTTATTTTGATTTGTATTGTGACAACCTTTTAAACTTTGATTGAGGATTAATTATTGGTTTGGACTATGCTTGCAACAAAATCCCTTTGAAAAATTCTAGACCGACATTTATCCTACATCAATTGTCACAAAAAATAAAATAGTATATAATTATCTTGTTTTCTGTGTCAATGAAATAAGTAATAAAATAAAAAAATAATTTTCTATAAATATATCTGATCTGTCCATTATAACTCATTCAAACAACCTTTTTAATTCGGCAACGTGCTAAATAAAAGTGGATAAAACATAATCTTTACCCATCCGAAGAAATGGTTATACTCAACCTCTGAGGTACGCTAAACCACGATCAGGTCAAATAACCACGACAAAGGGCGAAAAGCAAATATCCACCCTATAAATACAAAATTTGAAGAACGTAAAAGGTACGCTTTTCACTGTGAATATCATATTTCGCATGTTATACTCATTTTAACTTAAGCGTTGGAGTGCCTTTTCAGGTGTCCACCGCCGTTGTTCTTGAGAAGTCGACGTATACTACATTCAGCTCAAAGATAAGCGAGTTCAAGAGTTAAGAGGGACGAGCTATATCTTGGAGCCCATTATCTACACAAAAACAATATCTATATCCGAAAATGTTTTATTTATTTTATTTATTTATTTAAATGAACAATTCAATACTCTTATAGTCATATATTTCTGATTTAGTAGCTAAGTCATTTTAAAGGAAGAATTCTTCTTTCTATATTGACAATAATATATTCAATCTACTCTTTTCTTCTCCCAAAACTAGTAACCAAAAGAAAGTAATTGTTAAAATGTATTTTTGAAAGATAATTGTAAAAAAATAAAAATAAAATTTTTTTATATATATAATGAAAATTTTTTTAAATTTATTTATTTTTAAAATTTTTTTTACAATTACCTTCCAAAAATACATTTTAACAATTACCTTTTTTGGTTACTAAAATTTTTTTTTAATTTTTTTAATATATAATGAAATTTCTTTTTTTTTAAAAAATTAATAATATATTTAATTTACTCTTTTCTTCTCCCAAAATTAGTAACCAAAAGAAAGTAATTGTCAAAATATATTTTTGGAAGATAATTGTAAAAGAAAAATTGAAAAAAAATTATATATAATGAAGATTTTTTTTTAAAAAAAAAAAATTTTTTAAAATTTTTTTCTTCATTATATATATGTGACTTCAGTAAAAAGACATCCAATTTGTATCATTTCTGGTTCTGCACTCTAAATAAAACTAATTTATTTTTATTAATTTAATTAATTGTTATTTAAAGTGAATTCAATTCATTAGGTACTCTTTTGAGCTTGTTTTTTTGGGATAAAACACTTAAATAAACTAAAGAGCCACCAATATTACTTAATAGTCTCAAAATAAAAAACGTTATGTAAATGTTTTTATGCATATATCTATATAAATCAAATTGATTTAATTCAAATTACATATTCTCGTACTAAATCGAATAAGTTTGAGTCGAATTAGTAGAGTTATTAGTAAATCAAAGTTATTTATATAATATGTAATTTAAAATTTTAAATATATTATTTCTCAAACTTTTAATTTAAAGTTTCAAATGACATATTGTATAAATATATTTAAACTTTTAAAAATAATATATTTAAAGTTTTAAATTACATATTGTATAAATATAGTTAATCTTTCTATATTATATAATTATCTATTATTTCTGACTCTGAAAAAAAAATTAAGTTTTAACCCCTATGCTATCTTGGAGGCTATACTTTATATTAATTTTTTTAACATCGAAAGTTTCGATAATGATTTTTTAGATGCTAATGAGTCAAAGAATGATTTTTAGTGAATTTTTAGAAATAGTTTATTGTTCCGTTTTAAATTAATAAGTTTATAAAAATATACATTTTCTAGAATTTGAGCTAAAATACAAAAATTGAATTTCTATTCTTATTCGTTTTGATTTTTTTTTTTATATTTTGTTTGAATCCAAATGGGGTATTTTTTTATTGACATTTATGTTTTAAAGTTAATACTATTAACTTAAAAGTAGTAAATGTTGATAATCTGTATCAATATTAAATCGAATTAAACTGATATAAATAGATAGTTTAAAAATACATAATAATTATTTTAAATAATAATATTTTAATAAACAATATTTTAAATAACAACAAAATTTTTTTTATTAAATAATTAAATATAAAACATATCAATACAAAAAATATGAGTATTCTTTATTCATTAAAATTAATCGTTATACACAAAATTTTTACAATATTCAAAAATTATATTAAAATAATATTTTAAACTGTAACATAAAAATATAAAATAATTAAAATTTTATTTTATATTACTTAACAAATAATTAAATTATTATATTCAAAATTTATTAACTAACTATTTTGTTAAAAATATTATTTTTTATAACATAATTTTTTATCAAAATATTTTAAAAATATAATTTATTTAAAATCTTATATATAATATATGAAAATATTAACTTTTTTATTTTTTAATTCTTTTAAAAAATAAAATAAATAATATAATTCTAAATACATGTCTATCACATTATATATTTACTTATATTAATAAGACATAAACTAATCAAACTTACGTAATTAAATACTAATAAGTTAAGTGAACTTAAGTGGGATGCGTTGAGGCCGCACTATAAGTTGCTGCTACACATGCTTCCATCGTCTTCCTCTCTTTACCTTTTTTTGGATGCGGTGAACACGGATCGGATCGGATCAGATTCAATATCCGCATTTTTTAAGTTTGGATTTGATCTTATTCGATCTACACATTTGCAGATCGGATCGGATCAGATATCAGATATATTCGCAAGATACAAAAATATTTTCAAAAGCTTATTTTTATTAAAAAGTATCAATAAAATTTATTTTTCTATTCTTTTAAATATGTTCACTCTTAAAATAATATTAAATATACTTTTTTTAAATAATAAATTAAAATAATAAAACATATATGATAATTATTAGTTGAAATAAAACATAAAAAGAATATTTATTTTTTTATTTTTGTGGATATGCGGATATGCGGATTGGATATGTGAATACCTACACAAATCCACAATCTGATCCTATTAGTGTGCGAATCGGATCAGATCAAATTTGATAGCCTTGTAAATCGGATCCATATTCGTAATTTTTAAATCAGATTTAGATAAATATTGCGAATATACAGATCAGATCCATGAACATAAATGGATGGTGCCAATGAGTTAGAGAGTCCTTAGATATGTTCAACACTTCAATTTTAACTTGGGTTTTAGATTTGGACTTAAATTATGTCTCTTCTTTTTTTATAAAAAAACAACAAATTTTTTTTATTGGGTGAACCAAAAAAAATAAAATAAATTTGATAAACTATTTTATTTGAAAAAAATTCATTTATTCTTTATTTTATCTTGATTTAGGTTGCATTTAGATAGATGTTTTTTCAATATTTTTATCTGGCTTATCTTTTTTAATATTTTTGATTGCGTAAGTATGATTAATTTAAGTTTTACTAATATAAATAAATATATAATGTAAAGACATGTATTTAGAATTATATTATTTATTCTATTTTTTAAAATAATTTAAAAATAAAAAATTAATATTTTTATGTATTATATATAATATTTTAAATAAATTATATTTTTAAAATATTTTGATAAAAAATTATTTTATATAATAATACGTTTAATAAAGTAGTTAGTTAATAAATTTTGAATATAATAATCTAATTATTTGTCAAGTAATATAAAATAAAATTTTAATTATTTTATATTTTTATGTTATAGTTTAAAATATTATTTTAATATTATAAAAATTTCTTGCATAATAATTAATCTTAATGAATAAAAAATATTTATATTTTTTATATTTATATATTTTATATTTAATTATTTAAAAATAAAAAATTTTGTTGCCATTCAAGTATTGTATATTAAAGTATTTATTATGTATTAAGATATTCTGTATTTATTAGAGTCGATCAATACTCTTCTTTCATATTAGCCTTTAATTTTCATCTAATAATATCTAATGGTCTATATAATGTGGCATATTCAATAAGTACATGATTGTTATACTTATTTTAGACATATCCAATTATATGCCTGGCACATTAATAGAGTTTGTCTTTAGTAAATTTAAGTATTTTGAGTTTTTGTGATGAGTACAATAAATAATTTATAAACACAATTCATTTGGGGTTTAATAATAATTAATTTTTTACTTTTACCACAAATATTTTTAAAATTTATTTGGGTAAACCTAGATTTTCTACCTTTACTCAGTGACTTACATACTCTACTCTCTTTTTCCTCCCTTTTCACAGAACCTACATCTACTCCTCTCTTTTTCATCGTTGCCGTTCTCAGTCTCTCTCGACGCCGTTCTTAGGTTCATTCTCAGCATCTCTCTTATTGCCATTTGTCCTTAGCATCAGAGTGTCATCGTTCTCTCTGCCATCATCGTGCACTACGTCATTCTATCGCCGTTTAGTGTCGTCGTTCTCACTACTCAGCGCCGTCGTCCTCAACAGACAGCGGTGGCGTAGGTCTCAGAGAGCTAGCATCGTTGTCAGTACCGGGGTGTTCCGTCTCCCCTTTCATCGCTGCACTTTCAGAATTCCGATGGAGTCTCAGCCTCAGGTATGAATTTCTTTCATTTAGCTCATTTTTTTATCCTTTTATGTTCTGCTGTATGAATCTATTTCGTTGAAGTCATTCAATCATTTTTTTGTTCAACTTATTTTTTGTTAAGGTTTTTTGTATGAATTTATTTTATTCAATTAGTGATTTTGTTTCGTTTATTTGGTTGTTTAAAATTTTTTAGTTCTTTTTATGATGGTTAAAAAATTTTGGTATTTATTTTTATGATTCTGATTTCAATTTTGGGTTTATGTTTCTGTTCATGATGTTCTATTTTTTAATTGCTATTGCTGTCGATTTCTGTTCATGATTTCAATTTCTGGATTTATGTTTCTATTCAAATTTGGTATTTATTTTTATGATTCTAATTTTAATTTTTGGGTTTATGCTTCTGTTCATGATGTTCTATTTTTTATTTGTTATTGTTGTTTGATTTCTGTTAGCGATTTTAATTTATGAGTTTATATTTTTGTTCAATTTTGGTATTTATTTTTATGATTCTAGTTTCAATTTCCGGATTTATGTATCTGTTCATGATATTCTATTTTTTATTTGTTATTGCTGTTTGATTTCTGTTAGCGATTTTAATTTCTGAGTTTATATTTCTATTCAATTTTGGTATTTATTTTTATGATTCTAGTTTCAATTTCTGGATTTATATATCTGTTCATGATATTCTATTTTTTATTTGTTATTGCTGTTTGATTTCTGTTGACGGTTTTAATTTCTGGGTTTATGTTTCTATTTAATTTTGGTATTTGTTTTGTTGAATCTTTGTTTTATTTTTTATTTGTTGTTTGATTTTTTTTAGTGTGTTTGTAAATTCAAAAATTAATATTGTGATTGTATTTGAAAATTCAATGGTCATTGATTAGTTTTGATTATTTGATTATAAATTTTAACTAATTTGTGTTATTTTGCTAGTTAATAATTAATTTAAGTCACCATAAATTACAGGAAAAAAAATAGTCAAAGACACACAATGAATAAAGACATATCATTATTAACTTTATTCTAGTATATGGAGAAGACATAGCATCAGAATGATTGATGACCATTTTCTTTCAAAAAATTAGATTTTTTAAATCATGTATTGCTGGTTGTTTGTGGCATGGCGTGCTCACATTCGTATATATATGAGAGGGAGGGCAATATAACAATATCCAAATTGATTTCATTGTGTTTGGGATTCACAAGTGACAAATATTTATTTGGTTGAAATTTGGTTATGACTAGGGGTGACAAGTGGAAAAGTCTGCCCCGCTTTGCCTAGTGAGACGGTCCTAGAATTTCACCCCGTCCCGCCTAACTGTGGGCTGGCGGGCTGGCAGGCTAAGCCCACCAAAGCTCCTCTTCTTTTTTTTTTTTTACTATTAACTACTAAATAATATATATAATTTCACAATCACATTAATAAATTTATAATTTCTAAAAGCATAAAAAATTATATTTTTATATTCACAAACATTAAAGTCTTTGTAATTATAAATATCTAATAAACGTAATTATAAACCAAGTTTTCATCCAAAACATAATTATAAATATTGTCTCCAAAGCAAAATAGACATAATCCAAAATATAATTATAAATATTGTCTCCAAAACAACATAAACATAATCTAAAACACTCACTTTTCATCTTCATACTCTTGTAAGTTGGGTTTGGAAAAGTTTAGTTTTGGCTAAAAAATTACAAAAATACCCCTTGCAAAAAAAAAATAAAGTCCGGCAGAAAAGCCCGCCCCGTCCCGCCAAGGCCCGCGATTTAAGTGGTGCGGGTTAGGCGGACTTTTGTTCTTTGGCGGACCCAATTTTTCAGTCCAATCCGCTTTTTTGGCAGGTTACGTGGGTCGACCCGACGGGTTTAAGCCTGTTTTTCACTCCTAGTTATGACAGTGCCAAATATTTACATAGCCTTCTAGAGTTTCTATCACTCTCCTATTAAACTAACACTAATGGTACACTATACTACTATCTCTATTATCGCTTCGTTCAATGTTGAGACTCTTGGTTATGAGAGCAAGGCATTTCTGATTTTTCTTTTGTCCATAATAGCTTGAGTTCACCTCTCTTCTTTTTCAATGACAAAAATGTGCCTGCATTTTAAGAAAGCCAAGATATTAAAAATAATACAAATTTTTGTAAATCACAGAATAACCAATGACAACTCGTAGTAAGAAATATGTATAAAGCTTAATAGTAGTTTATCTGATGCATCCTACACATTAAACATGTTTATATATCAATAATTGTGTAAGCAAACTGTCTAATTTGTAAAGTGTTCTTTAATAACTTGTACTTCTTTAATTACTTGTATTTCTTTAATTAATTTATTAGTGAAGGTTTAAAATTATGAACCAACCAAGATGTAAAAAGCAATAGAAAAACCAAAACAGGAATAAATAACTAAATCAACTAAAAAATAATCCAGGCAATTAAAATGCTAAAAAGAAATAAAGGATCATGACTTCGACACAGACAGCTTGTTTTCAAGAATTAAAGCGATTCCAGTGCTAAACTTTTTGTTCATGTTGGGGTTAAGACCACCAATAGACACCAATTTACCATAAGTTGCAGGCTGCTCATTCCCACCAAAGGCTATAGGCACTGACCCTTTTAGTGCAATAATCACATACTGCACATCAAGAATAAGGTGGAGTTTAAAGGCTTTAGGACAATGTGAATAGCGTAGAACAAGAAATTAGTATACCAAAAACAAAGAAATGTCGAAAGTGAGAAAAATGAAGACTTCCAACTTGAAAGTAACTCCATAAACACCATTGATCCAACATCTAGTTGAAGCATACTTTAAGACATGTGTTGACAAGAACAAAGATGAATCAAAATGCTTAGCAGTAATAAAAATCTTACACAAATATTATTAATTGGCACATGAATTCATCAATAAGAGAGCTAAAATATAACTAAAGTTTTAGCAAATATTCATATACAGGATATTAAAAAAGAGAAAAAAATAAAAAAAAGAAAAAAAGAAGACAAAAAAAATAGCTTATCATGTATTTTCATGGATTGCTTCAGTTCAAAAATCTAAAATAGATTAACAAAATATAACTAATATTGGACAGCAGATTATAATATACAAAAGTAAATATCTGTCCACTCATCTTCAGCATTTCTAAATCAAGATATAAATATCTCACAATAAAAAAATCCAAAAAATTCAACCCTTTGAAATCTAAATAATAGAAAACTCAGTATTATGATTAATCTAAATAAGAAGCATATGATGAAACTTTGAATGATGAGAAAAGAGAAAATTAAAATAAATAAGTTTACAACTTCAATTAAGTTGAAAAAGGGCACAGTAAAAGATGGGTATACAAGCCAAACCCTAAACTCCAATCTTTATGCGAAGAGGAGTGCGGTGCAGCAGAACAAATTGAGAAACATAAGCACCACGAAGCAGGTGGTAAATTAAATAAAATTCATTAAATCACACATTGAAACAAATCGGTCATCATCATCAATATACGTTAATTGTAAAATGTAGAGAATTGAAATTGCCAAAGTATAAAACCTTGAAAATTAACTTGTGTCAATGAGAATCCTCTTGATAATGGCACCGAGGAGGATCCCAATAGAACTGAAGAGACACCGCGTCCGACACGAATTCAAAAGAATTTTGATAAAATCGAGAAATTGCGTTGAAACAGGAAGATATTTGGTGAGAAAGATGGTAGAGAAAAAAGCGGCAAAGTCTTCACGAAGAGGAAGAAGCGACAACAAACATAAGGTATCTAGGTATCTAGAGAGGAAGAGGTCCTCACCAAGAAAGGGAAGAAGCGACAGCAAGCATAAGACTTGTTATTCAAATTTTATATGAGACCAATTTTTTAAATATAAAAAACTTATTGTTATTTTTTATTATAATTTTTAATAATTTATAAATATAAACTATTAAATTTATTATTAATTTAATCTAAAATTTTAAATTATATAAATGAACTCAAAAGATTTAGACTCATTTTAAATAGACCCACGTTAATATATCAGACGGTTCTGTAATCTACTATATGTTAACAATACTGCGTACTCGTTATTGGCTTTTATTTATTTTTAATTAAAAAAACTACACAATTGGCCTAACATATATGATGTAACATATTTTCTAGATGCCATTTGAAATATTATCAGCTATTAAATAATCTTAGGATTAATTAAATTCAGCAGTCTAAAGTCTAAACTGTACTACACATTTGACATTAGTGTTTGAATAATGGAGATGCTTCCCCTGCCAGTGCCAGTGTTTAATTTCTCTCTGCTATCTAATTCTTTATTCTACATGCACCAATAGCCTACTTTGCTTTTTTACTCTTTAATAATAATAATAATAATAATAATAAGTGACTGCGCATTGATTATATTTAATAGGTTACTAAAACAATAATATTTATAATTACTGATTTAGTTTTTCTAAGAATGTAATTACTAATTTTAGTTGATATTATTAATAAAATTAAGATGAATTGATATAAATTTCCATATATACATATCAAATATATTCCTACATGCAATAATAATACTCTTCTTTATCAAATGCACTATGTTGATGTTTTCAATCTTTATATACAAATGTGTCGGCTGAAATAAGCTAAGTGTATTGGAAAATGTATGTGCTCATCATACATAGAACACACACATACATACAGACATGCAATAACGCCTATGATTAATTAAATACCAAAAAGGTTGAACATGAAAAAGTAAACCATGGACGTTAGGAAGAAAAGTATAATAAGTAAACCCATTTTATATGTTCAGATCAGAAAACGTTTGTTTGCAGCACACTATACTAGTAAATTCAACAAACACATACATGCTGCATGCAGTCATATCTTGAATCTCTAGCAAAAACAAGTTCAAATCAATTTAAAATAATTTTATTTTGTATTTATTAATTACTATTGTAGTAAATAAATAATATTATATGTATTAAGTATGTAATTATAGATACTATACGTATAAAATTATAAATGTTAAATTAAATAAAATAATTTTAAATTATTATCTTTTTAATATTACAAATACAAAAAACAAATACTAACTTTAATAGATAATCAGATTTTAAGTATTTGTGTATATTCATATGTATTTTATGAGTTTTTTCAATAGAATAATTAGCTATAAAGATGATCAAATATTTAACAAGAAAATAATAGTTAAATCTTTTGTATTAGAATAATTAGATTTTTTACGTAAGCACCAAGCTTCAATATATTCAAGGATTGTATTTTTGTATTTTTCTAGTTATAAATAAAAATATAATTTAATTAAAAATATGAATCAAATTGAATAACACTAATTATAAATAAATGTGATGAATCTAGTTTGATCATAAATGCGAACATGAGACAACTCTATATATAATTTTATATAGATAGCTGCTTTTTTGTTTTTGTGTCATATTGTTGTGTATAAATATATTTTTATAATAAAATAATAGGTGAAAATTAAACTCGTGTTAATATGTTATTTCTGAATCAGGACATTCCAACTTTGAAAGAACAATCAACTCCTGCACTTAGTTGGGTAGCTCACCAAACATCCAATTGCTATCTAAGCTCCGACGCGGTTCTTATTCCAAAAATAATTAAATAAGAAGAAAAGGAAAATATGCGAAAGCCCCACGTGAGCAAAACACAATCTTTCACGTAATAAAATAACGAAAAGAGACAACTCCTTACACAGTATACTGTGTAAACAGCGAGGGCATTCGTGTCATTCTAGATTTACGACTAGTCAAACAAGCAGTCCTACACGACCTATTTCATTATACTATTAGTAGTGTTTTTCTTCAATTTTGCCATGAGTTGAATATCTTATTCACTGAATATAATTTTCTAATACTAGATCTCTATAATTATTTTATTCGTTCAAACTAGTCAAAACGGTTGACTTTATTCCTTATAAGCTAGTAGCGCTGCATATATATACAAGTATAAACTGTAAACCTCTCCATCTCCAAATTCAATTCAAAACTAGCTACTCCTTATTGATTGATTCATGAGTCAGATGAAGAGAGAAATAGATCAAATAGACTTGGCGAATTGCCTTATGCTTCTCTCTAATAATCCAATAATTAGAAAGAAAAGAAGCCTCAATAACAATGGTGAAGTGGAATTCGAGTGCAAGACATGTAACCGCAAGTTCCCATCGTTTCAAGCACTTGGAGGCCACAGAACAAGCCACAACAAGAAGCCAAAGCTGGAATCAGAACCCAACAACAACAACAACAACAACGTTGATACTAAGCCGAAGATGCATGAGTGCTCTATTTGTGGCCAAGAATTCTCTCTTGGTCAGGCACTCGGAGGCCACATGAGAAGGCACAGATCACCAAATGATCAACATCAACAACTTGTGTCTTCTATGAATGAGATTAAACATGTTGTCGTTAAAGTTCCGGTTTTCAAGAGATCTAATAGTCTAAGGGTTAGGTGCTTGGACTTGAACCTAACACCATTGGAGAATGATTTGAAGCTGCTCTTTGGAAGTATTACTCCTAATAATAAGCTTCATGCCTTAGTTTGATTCTTCATTGTTCTACATACCCTTCCTTGTTACTTCAATTTTGTTTCTCGTTTTGTAATTATTACAATGCAATTCTATTTGATTTCTTCTGTTCTTTTCAATTCAATTCTTTGGGATTATTCATTCAATTTCACTCATCTTTTGAGTAAGAATTGTTTTTTTTTGGCTCTCAATTGTTCATGGATGAAACAATAATCACAAAGAGAAATGCTTAAATATATAATGCACGAATATGCTTTAGTACATATTGAAAAAGGGAGCCACTCAGATAAAGACGCTTAAAACATCTTTTTTTAAAGATGTTTTTCAGTAATTAAAATTTAACATATATAATCGATTAAATCATGTTATTTTTGTCAAAATTAGGCTAGATAAATTGATTTAACCAAAAAAAATAATGAATCAAATTTTGAACTGATCTAAATTAATATTATTTTTTTTATAAAAAATAACTACAATACCCTTATTGTAGAAAATGATTAAAATACTCTTATTATATATATAAATTTTAAATCCTAATCCTACGATAGAAAAATAAAAGACTAAAATTTAGGATTCTCAAAATTAATATATATAATAGAAGTATTTTATTTATTTTCTATAATAGGATATTGTAGTCATTTTCTATAAAAAGTAATATTAATTTATATCAGTTCAAGATTTGATTTACCATTTTTCGGTCAAATCAATTTGTCTAACCTAATTTTGATAAAAATAATACGATTTAATCGATTATATATGTTAAATTTTAATTATTAAACAATATCTTTATAAAAAGACGTTTTTAGCGTCTTTATCTGAGTGGCTCCCTTGAAGTAATTGTCTTTTAGATTGTGTTTGTTTACGCGTACAGAATACTAAAACACAAAATTGTATTTGGCAGATGAAATATATATAAAGACATTATGTACAAAGACATTAGATTAGTATATTTTGTATTCAGCATCTTGATAAAAAAGATATAGAGACACAATTTATTTTTATTTTTTATTATTTTTAATTAATTGTTTATAATTATATTTTTTATTATTTTTTTTTCAATTTTTTTAAATAAAAAAATTAAAATAATTAAATTTTTATAATTTATTTTAATTTATCACCAAATAAAATATAAAAATACTAATTTTTATATTTTTATTTTTTGTATCTTATTTTTAATATCTTGTCTCTCCTATTTTCAAAACCAAATGCAGCCCTAATTATGAATTAGTTTTTTTAGTTGCTCTTCTTTGATCTCACTTCACATGTAATTTTGACTAAGTATGAATTCTATTTAATTATTTATCTTATATTTTTTGTGAATATGATCCCACTTTACATGTAATTTTGACTAAGTATGAATTCTATTTAGTTATTTATCTTATATTTTTTGAGAATACTGATATATACGCAGTTATATTTAATAGCTAAAAATCGTTAAATAATTTAATATGTTTAATTAAATTATTATTTAATAATTTTTAATTATCAATTAAAAAAAAATAACCATATCTAAATTTTTACCAATATATAATTTTATACTCGGCCTCAGATTTCTCTTCAATCGATCCATTTATCTCTCTTTCTCCACTCACTTATTATCAGCAATATTATTTGAAGATAAAAAAAAAAATAAAAGTCTCATTAATTAACACTTGAGAAAATTGAAAGCTTAAAAAGAGTTTAGATAATGGCAAATATATAGAGGTCATATGTGATAGAGCAAGATCCTTCATATTTCATAAAGTATAATAATAATTTTCATAAATTGATAACTTGCTGCAATTTAATTCGGCCTATGCGGTGCCAAGCCCAAAAAATGAGAAGGGCTGTTCATTGTGCAACTGCCAAAGTAAAACAATATCGCATCCCAATATATAGCCACAACACAATGACATCTTTAAAATCATGATGGGTTGGGTTAGGTATGCAACATTTAATATAAATTAAAGTCGCATCTCAAAGCATAAACACATCACAGTGACATTTTCATTCATATAGTGGACCCTACTTAACAAAAAAAAATGCTTTGTTAATTAGTAAGTAAAAGATAACATGCTGCAATTTATTTGACTACTACTGTTGCATGGTGAACTTTTTGATTGCACTGCTGCCTAATCCTTTATCACTTTGCCCATTGTCTTAAGGAGCAAGTGTTGAAATGTAGCTAATTAAAAAGGCACTGACTATATACTTCTTCTACTTTTACAAACAAGCAAAATAATGAAGGAAAGGTATAAAACCCCAGCCATTAATAAAGACTTGAATTGTGGTTATATTCCAAAGTCAGCTTTCAACGAGAACATTTTTTTTCTTGGTAAGAGACCACTTGCATCAATGCATCTGGGTTAGCTAGTTGAACGATACACTCTATCGTATCGATTGTTGAAAAGGTATGAACAAAATTAAAGTGCCTAATTAGTTTTTGATTTGCATAGGTTTGTTGTGAACACAGTGCTAATTAACATTGACCAGGGACTGCATTAATATTTTAAGCAGTAATGTGTAAATGTAGTATTTTCTGTCTTTTTTTTTTCTCTTCTTTTTTTGTTATGATGTTTGAACGACAGATAATTTTATAAGAGACGATTCTATTCAAACCAAAATTAATATCTAGAATTATATTGTGATATGATTTTTTTCTTTTATGAAGACTTTTAAATTACTTTAAACCAGTTGACCAATTCCATTGGTTTAGACTTTAGACTCATCAGCATTCTTTTCCCTTCTACCTTTTTGGTACTTCATTTTTTCTTTCCTTTACTATTTTGATTTTTTGTAAATGTGTTTGTTAATCTGTTATGACTGCTCTTTTCCTTCTACTTATGCGTACTATATTATATACAAAACATAGTGTTTGCTTTCCTTATTTTACCAATTTGCTAAAAGGTGGTCGTCGGTCATGTATGGTAATGGGTGATTAAAACATTTTGGTTATTCAAATGTGGAACATTATTAAGCTAATTTACCACTGAGACATAAGAGGCCAATCAACTAAATCAGTGCTTTTTCTGCTTTATTTTTTGGTTGTGCCATGAAAGTACAAAAAAAAGTTATAATAGGGAAATAATCACTTCATTGTTAAGAGTTCAATTTTAATCTACTAAAAATATAAAATATTTTATATAATTATTTAATTATATTTTTTTAAATAATTAAATATATAATTAATATAAAAAATAATTATTTTTATTAACGTGATATTTATTAAATACACATGTAAAATTTGAAGTGCATCAAAAGTAGATTATTATTATTATTATTATTATTATTATTATTATTATTATTATTATTTCTCAATTTTTCAACATTAACAAAATCTATTTTTTTCGTGAAATCATTTTGAAACGGTATCAATATAATTTATCCATAACTATGTTTGAAATTACATAAAAGTATTAAGCCAATTAATTCTCAAAATTAAAATATAAAATTTGTGTTATTACTCTTGTTTGATGTGAGTGTTAATTATATAATAGTTGAAATTGATAAAATAGACTAAATTATTTTAAACTAATTGAACATTGAATGGAGTCACAAGTTATTGCCTTTTTTGATCCAACAAAAATATACATTGAGACTTATTGATGCTGCACTATGTTCAAATCAGTTCAGCCGTAGAGGTGAAACTGAGCAGAGTTGAGTTGAGTTAGATTAAGTTTAAGTTTGACTCACGAAAATTAAGTTTGGGTCACGGCTCACCTCATTAACAATCGAGTTTATTTCATAAGCTCAATTTCGTCTCAACAAAAGCTCACGAACTGGTTCAAATAATAAAAAGATAATCTATAATTTTATATCAATAAATTATAACTTATATATATTAAAAAATATTAAAAAAATAAATTTAATATATTGTCTATCTATCAATTATAAATTTTTTATTTATGTCCTACATCAAAAATATATATAAAAATTTACTATAAAATTTTAAATAATTAAGAACATTAATATATATATAAAATTATATATTACTATTATATATATATATATATATTAAATTATTAATACGCATATTTTATATGCATTTAATATATACTTTTAATATTATATATATAATCGAGCTAGCTCACGAGCTAATGAGCTGAGTTTATCCAAACTCAAGCTCGACTCATTTAATTTATGAGCTCAAATCCAAACTTAAACTCGACTCACCATCTCAGGAGTTCAGCTTATCGAGTTATTAATGAGTCGAGCTCGAGTTGGTTCATGAGCTGTCTTAACTCACTTCTAGCCCTAAGTTCAGGTAGTGATAATTTTGAGAACCAAAATTGCTGATTATTAACAAAAAGAAATAAGAGTTCTATAAGCTATTGAAGCTAAAGTCTCACCATCTCAGGCCCAAATGTTATTGTGCAGCCCAAACAATAGAATCAAGTATCTGAACTTTAGCTACTTGGATCAAGTTCTTAGTCCAACCCATTGTCTTCATGGAAAGAAAACCATGTAATTGCTAGTGGAGTTCTGATGATTTGAGTAAAGCATAAAAAAATATAAAAAGTTCACTTTTCTACTAAGCACCAAAGAAAAAAGAAGGAAAAGCAAATCTTGAAGGCTATATCAAATTAAATGAGAGTCGAAAGTAATTTGCTCAAGTTAAGTTAAATCAGAAGAACAAGGTAAAATATTTCCATTAACATGCAAGTTAATTACTTATTGAATACTCCTTCTCTCTACACATGTAATTTCGGATAACAAAAAAAAATAGAGTCTATCTCTCTTAGCTGTGAATCAATGGCTAATATTAAAACTTAGGGTCAAAGTACAAGATTAAGAGTTTTGATTTATCAAACTCATTGAGGATCTGTTACCAATGAAGTCGCTGTTGCGCTGCTTATCTCTGATTCTTAATCCCTGATTTTATGGTCTGGTTGATGAAAAGAAAAGGAAAGACTTCGACTAGTTCAAGATTCAAGAAGTTGACTTAGGAAAGTGATGAGCGGATAATTTATACGCTTTTTGGCATTATTTTTAGGTAGTTTTTAGTGAGTTCAAGCTACTTTTAGGGATGTTTTCATTAGTTTTTATGTTAAATTCACATTTCTGGACTTTACTATGAGTTTGTGTGTTTTTCTGTGATTTCAGGTAATTTCTGGCTGAAATTGAGGGACTTGAGCAAAACTCTGAAAAAGGCTGACAAAAGGACTGCTGATGCTGTTGGATTCTGACCTCCCTGCACTCGAAATGGATTTTCTGGAGCTACAGAACTCCAATTGGCGCGCTCTCAACAGCGTTGGAAAGTAGACATCCAGGGCTTTCCAGCAATATATAATAGTCCATACTTTATTCGAAGAATGACGACGTAACTTGGCGTTGAACGCCAAGTACATGCTGCTGTCTGGAGTTAAACGCCAGAAAAACGTCATGATCCGGAGTTGAACGCCCAAAACACGTCATAACTCGGAGTTCAACTCCAAGAGAAGCCTCAGCTCGTGGATTGATCAAAGCTCAGCCCAAACATACACCAAGTGGGCCCCGGAAGTGGATTTATGCATCAATTACTTACTCATGTAAACCCTAGGAGCTAGTTTATTATAAATAGGATGATTTACTATCATATTATCATCCTGGATTGTATTTTGAATCTAGTGATCACGTTTTGGGGGCTGGCCATTCGGCCATACCTGAACCTCTTTTACTTATGTATTTTCAACGGTGGAGTTTCTGCACACCATAGATTAAGGGTGTGGAGCTCTGCTGTACCTCAAGTATTAATGCAATTCTATCTTCTTTTATTCAAATGCTATCTTAGTTTTATTCCAAGATATTCATTCGTACCCAAGAACATGATGAATGTGATGAGTTAGATAACCCTCATTATCATTCTCACTTATGAACGCGTGTGATTGACAACCACTTCCGTTCTACATGCAACAGAGCTTGAATGCGTATCTCTTAGATTCCCCAACAGAATCTTCGTGGTATAAGCTAGATAGATGGCGGAATTTGTGAGGATCCGGAAAGTCTCACCTTGTCTGTGGTATTCCGAGTAGGATCCTGGGAATCCGGAAAGTCTAACCTTGTCTGTGGTATTCCGAGTAGGATTCCGGTAATGAATGACTGTGACGTGCTTCAAACTTGCAAGTGCTGGGCGTTAGTGACAGACGCAAAAGAATCAAGGGATTCTATTCCAGTAGGCGCGGGAACCAACCAGTGATTAGCCGTACTGTGACAGAGTGCGTGAGCATTAGTTTTCACTGCGAGGATGGGATGTAGCCATCAACCATGGGTGATGCCTCCAGACGATTAGCCGTGCGATTGACAACCGCATAGGACCATTTTCCCGAGAGGATTGAAAGTAGCCACCGCTGATGGTGAACCCCTATACACAGCTTGCCATGGAAAGGAGTAAGAAGGATTGAGTGGAAGCAGTGGGAGAGCAGGCGTCCGTGAGCCATACAGCATCTCCATGCACTTTTCTGAAATTCTCACCAATGAATCTGCATAAGTTTTCTATCCCTTTTATTATTCCTTTTTATTTATTATTTATTCCAATAATCACAATTACCCTTTAATCTGTCTAACTGAGATTTACAAGGTGACCATAGCTTGCTTCATACCAACAATCTCTGTGGATTCGACCCTTACTCACGTAAGGTTTATTACTTGGACGACCCAGTACACTTGCTGGTTAGTTGAACGGAGTTGTGAATTCAGCTGTTGCCCCTTAGAAGCCTTCATCTCAAAATAATTAGAACATGGATCACAATTTCGTCCACCAGAAAGCAAGCCCTAACTTTGAAAACAGAACTCAATACAAAAAAATTCAAGGGGAGTGAACCAAATATCTAAGTTTAATCGAGAGCTTTTAATTTCTACTATTCTTTCTCAACGTTTTAGATAGTGTTTCTAAATCAAAGAAGCATTCTATTAAATGGAGAGCTACATATAAGAGTGCTAAATTCGATTCATCCTATAGCTTCAAAGCTGCTCTGCATCATCTCTTTCATGATTTATCATTGGATATTTTGTTTGTATGTTTGTATCTTTCTTTGTTTCTATTCAACGGTAATTAAAACGCATATATGTGAGACATTAAAAAAAGACATTGAGAGAAAAGACAAAGAAAGGTACTTGGAGAGAAAAATTTATACTTATGTTGTGTCTCTTTTGATTGTTTTTTTTTTTTTGCATCATGTACTTGAGAGGTATTTCTTACTAAGTTAGGTGAGCACTTAGTGTGTTGTGAGTCTAGGAAGTGAATTTAGCCAAGTCAAATTTAGGTAGAATTTTGGTTTATTCCTGATAGGATTAGGTTGAATCCTTGGAAATTTGTGTATGTAATACTTGAAAAGATAGTAAAAATTTCACTACTGTTGTGGTAGAAACTGGATGTAGGATGTATTGCACAATGTAGCTGAATCAGGATACATGGCTGTGTCATCTTCTTTTTTACTGTTCTAATTCTATTTTCACGTGTTATGAGACAAAATAAGATTGTCTTCTACATAATCAATCTTACAGTCTGAACAGAAACAAAGTTTCACTTTCTGGTTTGAGGATTAATTAATCAAATTTAAAAGAAAGTCATAGATTCAATCCAT
Organism: Arachis stenosperma; assembly: GCF_014773155.1. Taxonomy (NCBI): domain Eukaryota; kingdom Viridiplantae; phylum Streptophyta; class Magnoliopsida; order Fabales; family Fabaceae; genus Arachis; species Arachis stenosperma. Next base: position 23,322,281 of record NC_080382.1, on the reverse strand, counting down.
CTTCTTTAAACCATCAAAAACCTTCAAAAGATAATTATTTTTGTTGACGTGACATTACATTATCAAATGTATATATAAAACTTGACGGTGCATCAAAAGTAGATTATTATTATTATTTACATTTTTGTTTTACATATTTTTCCATTTTTTAACATTAACAAAAATCTATTTTTTTGTGAAATTATTTTGAAACAGTATTAATATATTTATCCGTAATATGATATATGTTTAAAATTACATAAAAGTATTAAGCCAATTAATTTTTAAAAATAAATTAAAATATAAAATTTGTGTTATTAAACATAACTTTCTAATTTAATAAAGTTAATTTCAAAAATAAAAAAGGGTGTGTATATCTATATTGTGGTTGAACCGACAATTAGTGATTCTCATGTATTTCATTTAATTTGAGTTTGAAATTATATGTTCCAATATCATCTCCTCCGAATATTTTCTTCTTCAGGAAGGAATTATCGTACTTAACTTGTATTTATATATGTTAGAAAGGTAAGAGAGAAAATAATAAAAAAAAGATTTATGTCTATTTAAATTGTATGTAATGATATAATATAAAAATGTATTTATAAGTGTTAAGGGAATCGAAATAATAAAAACATAATATCGTATAATAAATATTCAGATATACTAAATAATTCTAATGAAACAAAGGAAACAAAGAAAAAAAACTGCATAAACTGTCAGAAAAAAGCATAGACAGAACTGTCGGAAGAAAACGTAAAAGGAACTGCTGAAAGGGAATGCAGATGAAACTACCGAGGTAGCATAGACGAAACTACTACAAAAAAACATAGACGAAACTGCCATAAAGAAACACAAATAAAATTGCCACAAATAATGTTAGTTTATGGTAAAAAAGTTCTATAAATGTCAAATGAGATGGATAAAGAAACACCAAAAGTAATAAAGGAGTAAGTAGAGGTTATCTTGACCTTAGAAGGATGGTACTCATGGTAGTAATGATAGTAGTGGTCATAACTTATTAGTTATAGAATTCAAAAGTATAGATTAATTTGTATAATTAAGGTTATAGTATTTTACATTGTTAATTAGGTACTCTTTAACTACTTTGATGTATATGAATTTTAGAGTATGTTTATTAGGATAAGGGTATCTAATGTTCTTGTATATATATGGATGATAATAATAACAAAGATAACGAAATTTTTCGTCCCTCAACTATCTCTTTTCTCTCTTTTTAGAACTTTCTTCTCATGTGGTGCTTGTTCCATTGTTTTATCACTCAACTCTGTAGATTTAAACCGAGTTTTGTCATGAAGCGGTATGCATGGAATCTGCAACAATGTGTGTGTGAATCTTTCACCACATATGAGAACTTGTAGTGAGAGTAGCTCGTGAAAGATAGATCAGACTAATTTATTCATCAATGACAATAAATGAGACATAAGAGGTGATGAATTCAGATACGCAAAAGTTTCGCTACAGCAGATTTCCAGAGCTTTACAAAGATGATGGCTCAATTTCAAGCTTTTGAAGTCACTTCCGGATCTAACACCAACCTTCTTTAAGATCCTTCAAGTTGTTACTACCTTCACTCAAGTGAGACACCTGGAATCGCTCTCACAACTACTCTACTGACCACATTGAACTACCACACCTGGTTCAGATCTACGTGGATCTATCTAAAATTGAAAAATAAAATAAAATTCATTGATGGCACGCTACTCAAACCAGCTCCAATAGATAATTCATATGATGTTTGGGACCGTTGCAATGTGCTGTCATGGCTACATGGATCATTGAGCCCATAAATTTTATAGAGTGTATTGTGATACAATAATGCACATGAACTGTGGAAGGACCTCAAACATCGATTTTATGAGGGTAATCTATTTCGGCTTGCTGAGCTTGAAGAGGATCTGTTCAGCACAAAGCAAGGTGCGTTATCCATCACCTGTTACTATACAAAACTAAAAAGGACCTGGAAATAACTAGACAAATTCAGACTCATACCAACTTATGCTTGTTTGAGTAATTGTAGTTGTGGATTAGACATAATGAGGTAATATAGGTTGCAGTGTAATATAATTCATTTTTTTAGAGGTGTAAATAACCAATACGCAAGTGTGCGTTTTGGTTAAGCCCCTTCCAGATGTGAATACTATTTTTTCTCTATTTATTCAACAAGAGAGACAAGTAATGCATCTCATTGAACAGAATTTAGAATGCTAATGAATGCTGTTCACACTTCACACTAAATCTATAGGTAAAAGAGAAATATACCATACTACCCAAGACAATCCCAAATTTGTCGATATTAGAGGTAAAAGAGGCCAATTTAGGGTCAACAATGTCAGAAAAAGAGGAAGAGGACATGATAAAGGTGGCAGAAGTACTACTAAAGGAGCTCCCAAAATTTGTTCTTATTGTGAAAAATAAGGTCACTTGGTAAATACATATTACCAGAAGCATGGCTTTCCACCACATTTGCAACCAAATCGCTCTAATGGGGTACCATTTTCAGCTAATTCAGTAAACTCAGTGATAGTTGCGAGTAATGCAGAATGCAACCCCACACCTGTTATCCAAAATAAAGGCAAGATCAGTTTGGATGGGATATTCTCGAATAAACAAAAAGAAGCACTTATTGTTCTATTCCAGCAACCTAAAAAATCTCTTCATGATGGAAATTTGGCAACCATTCATAGTTCTTTTGTCGGTATATTTCATCTCATTTCTCTTTTCGGTTTTGAATTGAATTCCTAAGATTGAATCTTAGATACTGGGACAACTTCTTACATTTGCTTTAGTCCTAAACATTTTCATTCTATTAAACATATTAATTTAGTTAAAATTATCATGTTAAATGGTTCATAGACTATACAATCTTATGCGAAACAGTTTTCTTTTCAGTTGATTTTTATTTGGCTGAGGTTCTATATGTACAAGTTTTAAATGCAATCTCAATTCTATATCAAAAGTTACTAAGGTCTTATCTTGTTGTTTTATATTCAATTCTCATCATTGTTAGATTCAGAAGCAGCCTACCTTGAGAATGATTAAAATTGTTGATCAAGCAAGGGCTGTATACAATGAATACTAAAGCAAAGATGGTTGTTAATTTTAGCAAATTAGAAGAAAAAATTTTAAATATTATGACAAAAGAACAGGACATACATACTTTACACACTTCACAAAGTGTTTTTTGGCATTATAGGTTAGGTCGTATTTCTTAGTAGATTACAATAATTAGAAAAATGCATCTATTTATCTCATGTCCAAACAATGATGTACCATGTGATCCATGTCATTTTACAAAATAGAAGAGGTTATCTTTCTCTAATGGTTTGAGTAAAACTGATAATGGTCAGAAATTTTTTATGACTTCTTTCTATAAAAAAATTTACATCAAAGAAGCTGTGTGAAAACACCACAGCAAAATGAATTGTTGAAAGAAAGCATCAAAATATTTTAAATGTAGCTAAGTCTCTCATATTTGCTTCTAACCTTTCAAATTATTTTTGACATTATATAGTGGTTCATGCTATTTACATAATTAATAGAGTACCACAAGTTGCATTCAAACACAGCCTTAAACCCTAAACCCATATCAGATTCTTAATGGCAACATTATAGAGTTAAATTATTTAAAGGTTTTTTGTTGTTTAGCCTTTGCTTTCACTTTATATGTTCATCGAAAGAAATTGGATCATAGAGTACGAAAGTGTGTCTCTTGGATATAAATAAGGGACAAAAGGCTATAGTTTACTTGATATTAAAACCAAAGAAGTTGTTATTTCTCGAAATGTTATTTTCTATGAATTCTATTTTTCTTTCAAAGAAATTTTGTCTTCAAATGATCAATCTTTAGGCATTAAAAATTCATACTCTCAAAATCTATATTCTCAAAATTCTAATTCTTCTCATCTTGAAATGAATTTTCAATTGGATCTTTTTTGCAGTAGTGAAACATCAAATAAATTGCTTAATTTAAACACTCTTTCTATTTTTAAAAATAATTCACTGACAAGATCAAAAGACTTGTATTATAATAAAGAAATTTTCGTTTCTGAACCTCATGCACCTGCATCTAATTCTCATGCATCATCATCTCCTAATTCTCACTCACTTGAACTTGCATCTCATGATTTTTCTCCCGGCCAACCTTCTATTTTTGAAGCAAATAATTTGAATCCTACTGTATAATTGAATAATCCAAATAGGTTAATTAACTTAGAAGATCATGTAGGCAAAGAAAACACCCATCCTATTTGTAAGAGCACCATTGCATGCAAGTCAATATTTCGGCTCAGCAATCTCTAGCTTCCTTTGAAGTAAAGTATCCAATATCTGATTATATATCTTACAACACACTGTCAATAAGGTATAAGGCTTTTTCAGCTACTATATTCTCTACCACAGAACCAAGAAGTTATGAAGAGGCAATCCTTTATGATTGCTGGCATAATGTAATAAGTGCTAAATTGAAGGCTCTTAAGGAGAATAAAACGTGGGAACTGACTTCTCTTCCTTTTGAAAAGAAGGCAATCAGTTGTAAATGGATTTTCAAGACCAAGATCAAATCCAATAGTGAAGTAGAATGTCATAAGGCAAAGCTCATTGCTAGAGGCTTCACTCAAACGGCAGGTTTTGACTACTTTGATATCTTTGATCCATTTATCAAACTCACTACTTTAAGAATGCTTTTGGCTATTGCTGCTTCTAAAGAATGGTATGTCCACCAGTTGGACGTCAATTCTATTTTTCTCTATGGAGATTTACCAGAAGAGCCTCCCGTGCCAGCTGGTTCAGTTTGTAAGTTGGAGAAATTGTTATATAGCTTGAAACAGGCTAGTAGACAGTGGCATCAGAAGTTGAGTTGTGTTCTTGTTGATGATGAATATTCTCAATCAAAATCATACAGTTGTTTGTTCACTAAACTATCTGATTTAGGCTTCACATTTATCCTTGTTTATATGGACGACCCAATTTTAGCAGGGGATGATTGGAGAGAAATTGCAAGGATTAAACAGCTCCTGGATAACAAGTTTAAAATTAAGGATCTTGGCGAATTAAAATTTTTTCTTCGTTTTGAAATTGTCTGAAGTCAACCGGGCATTGCCATGTATCAACGCAAATATACACTTGACTTGCTTGGCGAGTTTGGGTTGATGAATGTAAAATCAGCCTCCACGCCAATTGATTATACAACTCATCTATCTAAATCTTCAGGAACTCCTCTTGATGATGTTGCTCCTTATCGACAGTTAATTGGACGTTTGATTTACCTCACCAATGCATGGTCAGATATATATTTTGTGGTTGGCAAGCTCAGTCAATTTTTAAATTGTGCCATAACAAAACACTTTCAAGCCGCTCTGCATGTACTTCGATATCTTAAAGGTACCCTGGTCAAGGGAGTACTATTTTTTACCTCCAACAATCTCACACTCACAGCCTTCTCTGACTCGGATTGGGGAGCTTGTCCAGGTTTTGTTTCTTTCTTAAAAAGTTCGTTGATTTCTTGGCAAAGTAAGAAGCAACACAGTAGCTCTCTCCTCGGCTGAAGCTGAATACAAAGTCATGGGTCTTGCCACTTGTGAGGGAGCGTGGCTTTCTTACTTGTTGAAAGACTTTAGAATACATCTCTTTCATCCTATTGTTATGTACTGTGACAATCAATTCACTCTCTATATCATTGCTAATCTAGTCTTTTACGAAAGGACTAAGTATATAGAGATTGACTATCATGCTATTCGTGATAGAGTTCAGGACTGATTGAGCTTCTTCTAATTTCTTCAACAAACTAAGTTATTGATATCCTAACCAGGTCACCTAAAAGCTTCTTCCTTTGCAATGACAAACTGAGTCTCATCAATTTTTATGTGCCCTAACTTGAGGGAGATGTAATTAAGGTTATATATTAAATAGTATTTTACTTTGTTAACTAGGTACTTCATAAGTACTCTTAGAGCCTCCTTCTCATATGATGCTTGTTCTACTATTTCACCGTTTAACTATGCAGGTTTGAATAGAATTTTGTCAATTTGTGTCTATATTAATACATTATAGTATTACTAGTGTTTTTGTCCATAACAGACATCTTCTTTATCAGAATATAAATCTTTTAAAATAGCGTCGTTTTTATCTTGATAATATAAATTATGACACAAAAGATATATAAAATCAAAACTACTTTTATAAAATAGTCGTATAAGAAAAAAGTCCTTATTGGCGAAGAAGATTAGAATCTCTGCAGATAAAAAAAATCAAATAATAAACTTTTTAGTTATTATTTTTATGTGAAACAGTTTAATTTTTTACTAATAGTTCATTTTAATATTTATTATCTAAAACTTGAAAGAATTTAATGTGTATCTGTTTACATTTGATTAAGTGTTAAGTCTGTTACACAAATAAAAATAATTAATTTTCATATTTTTTATTTAAGAATAATAATTTTTTTCTATATATAAACATATAGTTAGATATTAGTATAAAAAAAAATTTATATTGATAGTTATAAAATTAAATCAAAATTAATTTTTTTAAAACAATTGAATCTTGATTATAATTATTAATCACAATATTAGTATTCTCTCCAAATTATGTGTAATAAATATTTGAAGAAAAAGAAGTAAAAATATAGATTAAAAAGATAAGAGGTAAAAATTTAAAACTAAATAAAATAAAAAATATGCATATAATAATAATAATAATTTTTATGTAAATAATATTATAAAATTATTTTTAATTATAAATTTAATATGCTTTTTATAATTTTATGAATTTATTTGAATTATATTATTTTATTAATTTTATTTTTTTGTAGAACTGAAAAGTAGAGAAAGATAAAGAAGAAGAAGAGCGAAAGTTTGTTAATTTTGGAGAAAAATATTTTATTTTAATTGTAATAAAAGAATATTTCGTGACACATTTTAGTTTGTCAAATTAGTAATATAAAATATAAATTATAAGTTATACATAAAGTGGAAAGGATAGAAAAAAATTAAAAAAGGAAAGAGAACTAGATAAAAGTATGGAAGAAGATAATTTATTAATTCTAAAAGAAAATATTTTATCTTAATTTTAATGAGAGAATGTCATGTGATATATTTTAGTTGTTAAATTAGTAATATAATATAGTTATATTTTAATATTTTAATTTAATTTTAATTGTAATTAAAAAATATTATATTATATATTTTTATTATTAAATTTATAATTAATTATTGATAATAATATATAAAAAAAGGTAAAATAGATGAAGAGATAAGAGAAATAAATAAAGAAAGAGATAAGAGGAGAAAACTATAATTTTGTTGAAAAAGATTTTATTTGAAAATTAATTTACATAATTTTAAATTGTAAAATTAGTAATATATAATATTTTCTTTTTATCACAGATTGGGCTGGACACTGGTCTAACCTAGAGAACAGAGTCAATGTTTTTTGGGCTGAGAGAACAGGGTCTTAATGATTAGTTACAAACGGATGAAACAAGAATGAGAATCGTTATTGTTGGGTTTGGTTCTTATAAAAGCTCATTCTTTTTATATGTCAACAAAAATATGTCTTTTTCTGTATTCAACAACAAAAATCCGGTGCTGGGTTAGGCTTAAATTCTAAAATGGTGTGTGGACCTAGTCCATGTATATATCTACATCAAATATTTATCTATTTATTATTTATTATGGATCAGGCTTCAACAACTCTCTTCGATTTTGTTTTTACAACTCTCTTGATTGAAGAGTTCGTTTACTCAACCAATTGGGAAAAAAGGGGCTTCAAACCCAAAACAAATGGCAACGATCTGAACCCAACAAAAGAATAAAGGAAGAGAGGAGGTTGAAGGGAGCCAAGCCATGGATCCAACGGCAGAATTAGTGCATCACAAAGAGCCTGAGAAGGTGAGCTGAGAAGGTATGGTTTGTGAAAATATTTTCTGTTTTGGTTTTTTGTTTTTATTTAAAAAAAATATTTTTATTTATAATTTTTTATATTTTAAAAAATATGATTGGTGTGTGAAAAAAGAAATTTTAAACCTCTTTTCATAGTTATACCTACCATAATGAATAGAATAGCTTTCATTGATATAATAACATTATTTTTGGGAGCTACTTTAGTTATTGCTCAAAAAGATATTAAAAGAAATTTGGCCTATTCTACAATGTCTCAATTGGGTTATATGATGTTAGCTCTAGGTATGGGATCTTCCCAAATTGCTCTATTTCATTTAATTACTCATGCTTATTCAAAAGCATTGTTGTTCTTAGGATCTGAATCAATTATTCATTGAATGGAAACTATTGTTGGATATTCTCCAGAAAAAAGTCAAAATATGGTTCTTATGGGTGGGTTAACAAAACATACGCCAATTACAAAAACAGCTTTTTTAATAGGTACGCTCTCTCTTTGTGGTAGTTCTTCTTTCCTTTTTGATTACCTTCCTCGCATATGTATAAGACCGAATCCATTCGATTTAGAATTTTCAAAAGGGTTACTATACTAATCCTTAACTTTTCGAGGAATCCTTCATCAGTGGTTGTGAATGACCGATTTTTCTCAATCTTTATGACTTGCTCCTACGGAACCGAGGTCGAAAAGATTGAGAAATAGAACCATCTGATTTGATTCGTTCTCAATAGCCACGAGATGATCATCTTAGGGTGATCCTTTTGTCGACGGATGCTCCTATTATACTCGTAGTCTTTGAAATGGCTGAAACCGATAGTCATTTATTTAATCAGTGGATAGGAGCATACTCTAGATCGGAATTGGGGGAGGACTGCCTTCTCTTTTCTACCAACTTTAAGCCCCAATTAGTATTCTTTATTTAGATTATGTGGAAATGTTCCTTTTGACAATTTACATAATCCGTGTTACTAATCCCTTGTGTATCTTGGTGCTTCTAACCATCCACTTCTTTTTTTTGAGCTGCCCTTATTTTATGTTTCTGTTAATACATGAATAATAAATCATCCAAACAGTAGCAAAAACTCAATCTCAATAAGGTTGGTCTTTTGAGCCCGCTTCAAGACAAGATTACTAATTATCCAATCCTGGGGTAATAAGACTCGTCTGTTTCTAATTTTTTTTCACTTAATTCTTTTACATAGAAAATGAGACTCAATATTTTGACTGCAATTTCAAATCATCATACCATAGAAATAACATATATAACCATATACCCATATATAATATATATAAGATAAATATAATATATATTATATATATATATAATATATATATAATAGGCTGGTAATCTACTATCTAATCTAATATAGTATTTGTAAATTATCTAAATAGAATCTCGAATTTCTATTTCTATAGAAGCTGTCTGATTTCACTCATATAACTATCAGATTTTGTTCTTCAATCAGACTTGAAGTGAGAATAATAATGAATTTTTTTTATTCTGCCCCTTTCCTATTTTCCTATAAAGTTGTCCTACAAGGAAAGGGCCATAGCAATAGCATCGAGAAGTTTTTGTATCAACGAATCGCACGTAGAGATATTGATAACACACATAGAGTTAATGGTATTTCATAACTAATCGATTGAGCAGCTGCTCGTAGACCACCCAAAAAGGAATATTTGTTATTTGATCCATATCCTGACATAAGAAGTCCAATCGGAGCAATACTCGAAATAGAAATCCATAAAAAAACACCGATATTGAGATCGGATAAAACAAAATTATATCCAAAAGGAATTACCGAATAGCTTATTATAATGGATATAACTGATATGGATGGTCCGATACTGAACAAACGAGTATCTCCCCTAGATGGAATAAGACTCTCTTTGAAAAGTAGTTTTGTTCCATCTGCTAGAGCTTGAAGAACTCCCAAAGGACCCACGTATTCAGGTCCAATCCGCTGTTGTATACCTGCGGATATTTCTCTTTCTAACCGTTTAATTCTCCAGAAATAATCAATTTAAACCCTCTAATTGTTTCTGCTAGACCTACATATTTTCCTGGCAAACCGGTAAATACTTCTGCTATGAAAAAAGGTTGTGATAAGAAACGCTCAATTTTCCGTGCTCTTGCTACAGTTAAGCGAGCCTCTTCGGATAATTTGTCCAACCCAAGGATAGCTATAATGTCCTGAAGTTCTTTGTAATACTGTAAAGTTTGTTTAACTCTTTGCGCAGTTTCATAATGTTCTTCACCAACAATCCGAGGTTGGAGCATAGTTGACGTTGAATCTAAAGGATCTACAGCTGGATAGATACCTTTGGCAGCCAATCCTCTTGATAGTACGGTCGTAGCATCCAAATGTGCAAATGTCGTAGCAGGGGCAGGGTCGGTCAAATCGTCTGCGGGTACATAAACTGCTTGAATAGAAGTTATAGACCCTTCTTTGGTAGAAGTAATTCTTTCTTGTAAAGAACCCATTTCGGTACTAAGGGTCGGTTGATAACCTACAGCGGAAGGCATTCGACCTAATAAGGCTGACACTTCGGATCCCGCTTGGATGAATCGGAAGATATTGTCGATAAATAGAAGCACGTCTTGTTCATTAACATCTCTGAAATATTCCGCCATAGTTAGGGCAGTTAAACCAACTCTCATACGGGCTCCAGGTGGTTCATTCATTTGACCGTACACTAGAGCAACTTTTGATTCTCCAATAGTTTTTTCATTAATTACTCCGGATTCTTTCATTTCCATGTAAAGATCAAACAAGATATCTATAAAATATGGAAGGAGGAGAAAAACGCTTTTAACTTATGGTAAAAAATTTATTTCTACCAGGATTTCACAAGAAAAAAAAAGAAAAAAACCCCGGCTCGGTTGAATTTCAAGTATTAAATTTCACCAATAAGATACGAAGACTTACCGCACATTTGGAATTGCACCGAAAAGATTATTTATCTCAAAGAGGTTTACAAAAAATTTTGGGAAAACGACAACGGCTACTATCTTATTTGTCAAATAAAAATAGAATACGCTATAACAAATTAATAAATCAATTGGATATTCGGGAGTCAATAATTCGTTAATTGAATTTGAAGAGTCATTTTGAATTATTCGATTTTTTAGGTCTTGAATCTTGATTAATTTTTTTTCTTTCGAAATTCATGGAAGAATAAATCGAGGAAAAACCTATGAATGGGACAGCTAAAAGAAAAGATCTCATGGTAGTCAATATGGGACCTCACCACCCATCAATGCATGGTGTTCTTCGACTTATTGTTACTCTAGATGGTGAGGATGTTATTGATTGTGAACCATTATTGGGTTATTTACACAGAGGGATGGAAAAAATTGCGGAAAATCGAACAATTATACAATATCTGCCTTATGTAACACGTTGGGATTATTTAGCTACGATGTTCACAGAAGCAATAACCGTAAACGGACCAGAACAGTTGGGAAATATTCAAGTACCCCAAAGAGCCAGCTATATTCGAGTAATTATGTTGGAATTGAGTCGTATAGCTTCTCACCTATTATGGCTGGGACCTTTTATGGCGGATATTGGTGCACAAACCCCTTTCTTCTATATTTTTAGAGAAAGAGAATTAATATATGATCTATTCGAAGCTGCGACAGGTATGAGAATGATGCATAATTTTTTCCGTATCGGGGGAGTCGCGGCCGATCTACCTCATGGTTGGATAGATAAATGTTTGGATTTCTGCGATTATTTTTTAACAGGGGTTGTTGAATATCAAAAACTTATTACGCGAAATCCCATTTTTTTAGAACGGGTTGAGGGAATAGGCATTGTTAGTGGAAAGGAAGTAATTAATTGGGGTTTATCAGGACCGATGCTTCGGGCTTCCGGAATACAATGGGATCTGCGTAAAGTTGAAAATTATGAGTGTTATGGGGAATTTGATTGGGACGTTCAATGGCAAAAAGAAGGAGATTCATTAGCTCGTTATTTAGTTCGAATTGGTGAAATGGTGGAATCCATAAAAATTATTCAACAGGCTTTGGAAGGAATTCCCGGCGGACCATATGAGAATTTAGAAATCCGTTACTTTGATAGGGAAAGGGAACCAGAATGGAATGATTTTGAATATCGATTCATTAGTAAAAAACCGTCTCCGACTTTTGAATTGCCGAAACAAGAACTTTATGTAAGAGTTGAAGCCCCCAAAGGAGAATTGAGGATTTTTCTAATAGGAGATCAGAATGGTTTTTCTTGGAGATGGAAAATTCGTCCACCCGGTTTTATCAATTTGCAAATTCTTCCTCAATTAGTTAAAAGAATAAATTGGCCGATATTATGACAATACTAGGGAGTATAGATATCATTATGGGAGAAGTTGATCGTTGAAATGATTATTGATACAACAGAAGTACAAGATATCAATTCTTTTTTCAGATTGAAATCTTTAAAGGAGGTCTATGGAATTCTATGGGTATTTGCCCCTATCTTTACTTTTGTATTGGGAATCACCATAAGTGTACTAGCAATTGTATGGTTAGAAAGATAAATATCCGCAGGTATACAACAGTGGATTGGACCTGAATACGTGGGTCCTTTAGGAAAAGAATCGCAATAGCTAAATGATGGTGCGCAATATCAGTCAGCCATAAACCACCAGTTACTGGATCTAATCCTCCACAAAAAGTAAGAAAATCCGCGTATTTTGACCAATTCAAGGTGAAAAATGGAGTTGCTCCCTCGGCAAAACTGGGATAAAGTTGAGCCAAAAGATCTCGATTCAAGATAAATTCATGAGGAAGTGGAATCTCCTTTGGATCTACTCCAGCATTTAAAAATTGGTTAATTGGTAAAGATACATGTACTTGATGTCCGGCCCAAGAAAGATATTTGTACCCTGTCGAAGTAAGGAACCATGGTATATATGTTTGGAATAGATTCCATTTGGAGAGAGTTAAAAGAGTACTATCTCGTTGAAAGGTTCTATACATCTGCCCTTTCTCAAGGCATTTTTTTAGACAAGGACTCCGTTTTTTCCTCTTTTCGGATGGTAAGGATATCCAAGAACAAACAATTTTTATTGGAAATATTCCTCTAATGAACTCCTTGGGAACTTCTATAAAATGGAATTTATAGAATTGTAATCAATCAAATATTGGAAAGCCCTGGTATCTATTATCGGTCAGAATTGGACCATAACGGGATTTTGGTCTATACTGGCACTATAATATCGGATTGGGGAGGGAGATTAGAACTAGAGATTGATAGAAAAGCAAAGATATGGGCTCGTGTTAGTAGGAAACAGAAAATATCTATTCTAGTTCTACTATCAGCTAGGGTTTGAATTTAAACGAAATTCTAGAGAATGTTTGCTATCCCGAACTCTTCTTGTCTTTCTTGAATGATAAGGAAAAAAAAATTAGGTCAAAAGAAAACGCCATTTTGGAGTTTTATCAACAATTTGCTTGTGTAGGCGGAGATCCTGTATTTTCTGAATCTTTGAGCAAGGAATTACAAAAAAAAATTTTTCACCAACGATGTGAATTAGGAAGGATTTACATATCTATCATTATTTTGGACCCTATTCACCTCTTTGGGATTCTATTGAATCGAGAAATAGGTTTGATTGTCCATCTTTTTGATAGAATATATATAAGATATCCTACGGATAATTCAAATCGAACCAATTGGATGTCCGACTCGGGCCTATATGACATGACCGATCAATAAAAATACTCTAACACTCCACCTTTGTCATATATTCCATACATAACACTAGCTAGATATCATATTCATGGAATACGATTCACTTTCAAGATGCCTTGGTGGTGAAATGGTAGACACGCGAGACTCAAAATCTCGTGCTAAAGAGCGTGGAGGTTCGAGTCCTCTTCAAGGCATAATATTGAGATCTCTTATTGAATTGGAATAAGTTCGGCAGCGCATCACGAAATCTTGGTGATCTTCTCTATCTAATGAATGGGGAGTCCGTTTTAAAATCGTCTGCCCTGCACTCCCCGAGATATGCTTCAATAGGAATCACACAGGGGTAGATTGATACAATAGAAACCTCTGGTAAAATGTCCACCCGTAACCCGATAAAGTACATTACATAGTCCGTTTTAGGGATTGGCGACTTACCCATTCAATTACTTTTGCACCGGACGTTCTCCAAATAGGTACTCTCGGGTCGGGTGAATTCCATAATAGACGCCTGTTGGCATTCCAACCTTCCTTCTCCTTTCAGGGCTATCCGAAAAGAAAGAGAATTCAGTACTTCTTGGTCGTGAATATCTGAATAGGACAAACCGCCCCGTGGATATCTTTGCTTCGGAACAAAACAATTAGAATTAGGCTCGGTCAACTGGAATGTGTATTATCAATATAGGGTATCTTTCAATTGAGAAGAGCTATCGACCTGAGACAAAGAGAAAGAAAGGTCTATCTATTTGATTTAGTTATTCAGTTAAACCAATGATTCGTTATTGGAGCAGATAGCAACAACCATTTCATCTGGGAAAAGCCATCTTTTTCTCAACAATGTCTTTGTCATTTGATCCAATAGCGTTCCGTTAGATAGGAACATATTTGATAAATATTGATAACTCTCGGATAGAGTATTAGAATGGAAAAATCCATTAGATAATGAACTATTGGTTCTAAACCATCTCTGGCGATGAATCAACAATTCGAAATGCTTTTCTTGCGTATTCTTGATAAACTAGCGTTTATATATAGATGTAGGAAGATCTGTTTGGAAAGTAAGAAGCCCCTTTGACATCTCTTCATCTGCAAAGAATTGTCGATGTGAAAACACAGAGACAGAGACAAAAGGCTGATCTTTCAATAGGAAAAAGAGTGGATCCGCAGGGTCCCAAATGAATTGGCTTATTTGAAAAAAGCCTTGTTCTTTGGAAGATCTATCTCGTGTCTGGTACTGCATGGTTCCACCCTGCAAGAACTCCGAATCATTCTCTTAAAGCTCATCATCTTCCTCATAAATGATCCGCTTGCCCCGAAATGACCTGGCCCAATAGGGAAATCCCAATTCATTGGGCCTTTCGATACAATTAAATAGAAAGCCCCAAGGGCGCCATATTCTAGGAGCCCAAACTATGTGATTGAATAAATTCTCCTCCATCTGTTGCGGGTCGAGGACTCCTTCCCCTTCTTCAAACTCCGATTCATATTTTTCATAGAGAAATCTCTGATCAACGATAAAACAAGATCCTTTTTGAATCATATTTAAGGGATTCCTTGGTTCGGACCGAAGAAGCAATGTCACTCGATCATTATCAAACTGACTGCAACCTTTTTCTGTCCGTGAGGATCCCACCAGAGCGCCTTCTACTTCTAATAGGCCATGAACTAGATCAGAATCATTCTCAACGAGTCCATAAGAAGTGATCCCATTTTTTTCATCAGGTCCGAGTAGAGACCAAAGGTCTTGAGCGACCGATCCGGCAGAACAACTCAAAAGATAAAGAAGTATCGTTAATTCCTTCATGCTCGTTCCAAGTTCGAAGTACCATTTGTACAAATAAGAATCCCCCTCGTTACAAGATTTTTTCTTCATATAGATAGATATAGGATCTATGGAGCAATTACTTAGAAGTACATTTTTTGAAATAGCCCTTCCTATCTGATAGAAAAGGATCCCATGATCCTGAACCGATCTTACCTGGGATCGCAAATCCCAAGTTTGTCTATGAAGAGCAGATCTAATTATATTAGTGTCTATAATGGATTTCTTTTGTATAATACTAATTGATAGGGCCTCATTAGACGTCATATAAAATCAATAGATTCATGATAAAACCCCAAAATATGTTTTTTTATTACAATTTTTTTTTGATAACGGAATCGAGGAGTTGGGATCAAATGGTATAGTTTTCTTTTGTTGGTAAATTGGAGGATTAGAAACATGACTATAGCTTTCCAATTGGCTGTTTTTGCATTAATTGCTACTTCATCAATTTTATTGATTAGTGTACCGGTTGTATTTGCTTCTCCTGATGGTTGGTCAAGTAACAAAAATGTTGTATTTTCCGGTACCTCATTATGGATTGTATTAGTTTTTTTAGTGGGTATTCTTAATTCTATCATCTCTTGAAGCTATTTGTTATAGATCGAAAAATGAACTGAAATGACCCCTCCCCACGAATTCTTTCGAATTGTGAGGCACATTAAAAAAATGGAATATATAAGCCCCCAAATAAAAATAAAGAAAACTAAGACATTATAGGGAGGGAGGGGTCAAACTTTTTTTTCTATTGGAAAAATCTTCTATACTTAATATTTATATCATCTTATATTTATATATAGGGAGGGTATATTGTTATGGTATATTGTAAAACTTAAAAACAAATCTCAAAATAGAAATTGAATTCAACTTTCAAAATCTATCAATTTAATATAATTAAATTTATAGAATAAAATCACAAAATAAAAAGAATAGTAATAGAAAAATGAATTTGAATATTCAATAGGAGTAATATATTCAGATTTATAGATTTTATTAATCTATTAAATTTCGAATCTATTCGAAATCCTCTATAAAGATTCTCTTCTCAAATTGAATACTATTCAATACTATTCTATTTATTTATTCTATTTATACGACTAATTTCTACGATTAATCCTTTTATATTATAAGTATTAATATAGAAGTATTAATAGAAAGAACTATTACTAAATTAATCTTCTATTAATAGATAAATCCTTATTAATAGAATAGGGAGATCTCATATATAACTCCTAAAGAGGCTAGAGCAAGACCTAATTGAAAATGAAGTGAATTATTGATTGTGTCATAAAGACCCTTATGTCCACGCCCCAATCTACCCCCTGGAGGAATGTGTGCTTCTAAGATCTCTTTTATACTGTGGCCAATCCCGAAGTTAGTTCTATACATGTGACCAGCTATCAGAAAAAGAATCGCAATAGCTAAATGATGGTGCGCAATATCGGTCAGCCATAAGCTTTGCGTTTGTGGATGGAATCCCCCAAGAAGTGTTAGAATGGCAGTTCCTACTCCTTGAGGGGTACCAAATAAATGACTACTGGAATCTGGGTTTTATGCATAAAGATTCCACTGGCCTGTAAAAAGTGGACCTAATCCTTGAGGATGTGGCAATACACCTAAAAAATTATTCCATTGAACGTATTCCCCTCTAACTCCTGGAATAGCGACATGAACTAAATGTCCTGTCCAAGCCAAGGAACTGACTCCGAATAGTCCTGAGAAATGATGATTAAGACGGGATTCGGCATTTTTAAACCAAGAAACGCTCGGTTTCCATTTCGGTTGTAGGTGTAACCACCCCGCTATTAAGGATATGGCTGAAAGAAATAATAGAAAAAGAGCTCCAGTATAAAGATCCCCATTAGTACGTAAACCGATTGTATACCACCACTGATAAACACCGGAATAGGCAATATTCACTGGACCAAGAGCACCCCACGAGTAAAAGCTTCTACAGCCGGTTGACCAAAATGAGGATCCCAAATTGCATGAGCAATAGGTCTTACATGTAAAGGATCCTATACCCATGTCTCAAAATTTCCCTGCCAAGCTACATGAAACAGATTCCCAGAAGTCCACAGAAAAATTATTGCTAATTGACCGACAAAAATATTCTGATAAAGACGTTCCTCAGTAATATCATCATGACTTTCGAAGTCATGTGCGGTAGCAATACCAAAACGAGTAGTAGGGTCCTGAGCTAACCCTTGGAAATCTTAATGCCATAATGCCTTTCAAATCCTCCTAGCCATTATCCTACTGCAATAATTCTTGCTAAGAAGAACGCCCATGTTGTGGCAATTCCACCCAGAAGGTAATGGGTTACTCCTACAGCACGTCCTTGTACAATGCTCAAGGCTCTCGGCTGAGTAGCAGGAGCAACTTTGAATTTATTATGAGCCCAAACGATGGATTCAATAAGTTCTTGCCAATAACCACGTCCACTGAATAGAAACATTAAACTAAAAGTCCATACAAAATGGGCACCCAAGAAAAAGAGACCATATGCAGATAATGAAGAACCATAAGACTTCTGCTCGTTGCATGCCTTGATTCGCTACTGTTCGAATAACATTTCCTGCTGCGGTTTGGGCGGCAAATGGTGTTCCCCTTCGCGTACCTTTGAATCCACAAGTACCTGCGGAGGACCACGAAATTACCCGACCCCGTACATCGGTAACAGTGACAATGGTATTGTTGAAACTAGCTTGAACATGAATAACGCCCTTTGGTATTTTACTAGCATGTTTACGTGAACCAATACGTCCATTTTTACGCGAACCAATTTTGGGTATAGGTTTTGCCATATCTTATTATCTTTTTATTATTTCATAATTATTATCTCATAACCTAAAAGGAAGTCTGAGATGTATGGATATATTCATTTCATGTCAAAAAAACAGATGTTTTACTATATTTCCTTTTTTTAATTAGAAACTAGAATTAATATTCTCAAAATTGGCATTCTATTTGTGTTAATATACAACTAACAAAAATAGAATTTCTAATTTTAGATCCCCAAAATCTCTCTATCTAATATCTCTTTTTTATATTGTATTTTATTAGAATAGTTCTAATCTATATATATATAATCATTGCTATATATTATATATATAAGAAAATTTTGAAATATTTGAAATAGAATTTCTATATTCATTCAATAATTTGAAATTTTCACATATTCAAAAATATTAATATATAATCAATATTACTATAAAATCATATCATATATAATAGAGAATATTATATAATTTCTAAGTTTTCATGTAAAAAAAAGTTTGAATTTAAATATCTATATCTTATTTTATTTTATTTTTATTTGCACACCCAGTTCTTTATAATTCAAAGCCCTCTCTTGTGGCTTTTGTGGAAATATTATCCTTATCCTTGTCTTTGTTTATGTCTTGGATTGGAATAAATTACTAGAATTCTACCTCGTCTACGGATCAATCTACATTTTTCACAAATTTTATGAACAGAGGCCCGTATTTTCATATTTATCATTCCTTCAACTTAATCTCGGATCCATTTTAATGGAAGAAAATAAGGTTTTCTTCAATTTTTAACTTCTATTCTAATCGTACCCCTCAAAACCAATAATATTGAAGTTAAAAAAAGTCTAATTAAAGAATTTATACTTGCATTTTTTATTTTTCTGTGGTAGAAATATATATAAAGAGTATGTTGAACCTTTTCAGAAATATAGCCTAGACTGATATTTTCATTATTTAAAATTGAAAATAAATGAACCAACCCCGAACATACCCCACAGGGGAAATTGATTCAGCAATATTGAATTAAACCCTCATGAATCCGTTTCTTTATAACAATTCCTGTTAAACCCATTTCACGCATTCATTAAGGTATGAGGAGTGATATGAGAGACTTGTGTTTTGTTTTATCTCTCTTTACTTTTTTACAAAAATTGATAGAATTTTTTCTATAATTCGGATATCAGAAAGATTACCATATATAACATAAAACTTCTCCGCCGATTTTTTCACTCTTCAAGGATCAAGACCAAATGCACACCCATTTTCGTTCTCTTGGAGAAAAAGCTATTTCTAACTCTTTTTTAAATAATGATTTTGTCGAAAATAACCTAAATCTAGTAAGACATAAATTGTTTAGTTCAAAACCTTACGCTAAATCAGGATTCAATTCAATTCTATATAATTCTCATTTTAGACATCCTATTATTTCTCCGGTAACTTCATAGATTTATAGAATCGGTTACTATAACTGATTTACTAAATCGCACAAAAAACAAAAAACCCAGAAATATTAAGTGATTAGTCAATATTCAAAATAAAAGATTTAACAGACAATTGAAAAAATAGATGGTTGAATCAAAATAATTCCTTTCAAGTTCTATTTATTTTGAGGGCAATATGATACTCTATTATGTTCCATCAACACATTAAAAAGATTAATACGCAATAAACGCTCTAATTTGTAGAAACGTATGTTTCTATATATATAGACCCAGTCTCCGGTTCGACAAAAGGTCTAATTATGTGTAATAATAGCATTGTAGCAGCAGCGGGTATAGTTTAGTGGTAAAAGTGCGATTCGTTCTACGGACCCCTTAAAAGTTAAGGGATCCCGCCCTCCTTTGATTCATATCTCGATCAAGAACTTTATTTCTTACTTAAAGGGATTTTGAATCCTTTATTCCTCTCAATGAAAAATTCAAGGAATAATCTAAATTATCGTAATTTGTATCTAAGAAGAATCAATTCTCAATTGACAAATTGAATTCTAACATTATGAAACATAAGTTTTTAAAATTGGATCAAAAGTCCAATTTTTTTTGAGTATTGGATAAAGGATCCATGGGAAAAACTATAGAAAGTTTTTTTTTCTAATCGTAACTAAATCTTCTTCTTTTTTGCTTTTTTGTAGTCTAAGAGAGGTTGAGGCACAATAGCTATTAAACGATTACTCTAGTTTACTAGAGACATCGATATCCTTTTTTTAGCTCGATGGAAATTTGATTCTTTTCCTAAAGATTCTTTCAAATAGAAATAGAGAACGAAGTAACTAGAAAAAATAAATGTATATTTGTAAAAATACTCCGTTTCTATAGGGATCATCTAAAAAGCAAGGCGTTTTCAATGTATTCATACAGAAAGGCTGACATAGATGTTATGGGTTAGCGGAATCTTTTTTTCGTGTTCCATATTTCTTCTTTTCTGAATCCCTTCCGTAAAGGAGCCGAATGAAACAAAAGTTTCACGTTCGGTTTTGAATTAGAGACGTTCAAAATAAAAGATTTAACAGACAATTGAAAAAATAGATAGTTGAATCAAAATAATTTCTTTCAAGTTCTATTTATTTTGAGGGCAATATGAATATTCTATTATGTTCCATCAACACATTAAAAAGATTATATGAGATATCTTCCGTGGAAGTAGGTCAACATCTCTATTGGCAATTAGGGGGGTTCCAAGTGCATGCCCAAGTACTTATAACTTCTTGGGTCGTAATTACTATCTTATTGGTTTCAGCCATTTTAGTTGTTAGAAATCCGCAAACCATTCCCACTTTTGGTTGTTGTTCTTGTTTCTTTAGTACCCTTAGTAGTTCCTATACCTGTCATGTTCCTTGGATTATTTACAAGCGGTATTCAAGCCCTTATTTTTGCTACTTTAGCTGCGGCTTATATAGGTGAATCCATGGAAGGCCATCATTAACTTAACAAATTTAGGAAATAGTCTTTTTTTTTAGTTTCTAGTTTAGTTTGACTCGCCACAATATATGTGCGGCTAAAGATAATATACTTAGGTAACAAAAATACATAAAAGATAAACAAATAAGTTTTGAATTCTGATTCTATTAATTGAATATTCATAAATACGGGGTTAAATTAAATGCAATCAAAGTATAAATAAATATATGATTTGGTAAAAAAATAGAAAAGATTTTACCGGATATGGACTGAACTGTCTCACGACGTTCTGAACCCAGCTCACGTACCGCTTTAATGGGCAAACAACCCAACCCTTAGAACATACTACAGCCCCAGGTGGCGAAGAGCCGACATCGAGGTGCCAAACCTTCCCGTCGATGTGAGCTCTTGGGGAAGATCAGCCTGTTATCCCTAGAGTAACTTTTATCCGTTGAGCGACGGCCCTTCCACTCGGCACCGTCGGATCACTAAGGCCGACTTTCGTCCCTGCTTGACGGGTGGGTGATGAGCGGATAATTTGTATACTTTTTGGCATTGTTTTTAGTATATTTTTAGTATGATCTAGTTAGTTTTTAGTATATTTTTATTAGTTTTTAGTTAAAATTCACCTTTCTGGACTTTACTATGAGTTTGTGTGTTTTTCTGTGATTTCAGGTATTTTCTGGCTGAAATTGAGGGACCTGAGCAAAAATCTGATCCAGAGACTCAAAAGGACTGCAGATGCTGTTGGATTCTGACCTCCCTGCACTCGAAGTGGATTTTCTGGAGCTACAGAAGCCCAATTGGCGCGCTCTCAACGGCGTTGGAAAGTAGACATCCTGGGCTTTCCAGCAATATATAATAGTCCATACTTTGCCCAAGATTTGATGGCCCAAACCGGCGTTCAAAGTCACCTCAAGAAATTCCAGCGTTAAACGCCGGAACTGGCACCTAATTGGGAGTTAAACGCCCAAACTGGCACTAAAGCTGGCGTTTAACTCCAAGGAGAGTCTCTACACGAAATTGCTTCATTGCTCAGCCCAAGCACACACCAAGTGGGCCCGAAAGTAGATTTTTATGTCATTTACTCATCTATGTACTAGTTTTCTATAAGTAGGACCTTTTACTATTGTATAGAGACATCTAGGACTTTTGGTAGCTATCTCTGTTGTATGCTATCTTAGACCTTTGGGAGGCTGGCCATTCGGCCATGCCTAGACCTTATGCTTATGTATTTTCAACGGTGGAGTTTCTACACACCATAGATTAAGGTGTGGAGCTCTGCTGTACCTCGAGTATTAATGCAATTACTATTGTTCTTCCATTCAATTCCGCTTGTTCTTTGTCCAAGATATCACTTGTTCTTCAACATGATGAAGGTGATGATTGACGCCCATCACCATTCTCACCCATGAACAAGGTGACTGACAACCATTCTTGTTCTACAAGCATCTGAGGCTTAGTGAATATCTCTTGGATTCCTGATTGCACGATGCATGGTTGATCGCCTGACAACCGAGTGCTCGCCTGACAAACGAGCCAACCATTCCGTGAGATCAGAGTCTTCGTGGTATAGGCAAGAACTGATGGCGGCATTCAAGAGAATCCGGAAGGTCTAACCTTGTCTGTGGTATTCTGAGTAGGATTCAATGATTGAATGACTGTGACGTGCTTCAAACCTGTAACCTACTGGGCGTTAGTAACAGACGCAAAAGAGTGATTCTATTCCGGTAGGGGAGGGAACCAAACCGGTGATTGGCAGCACTGTGACAGAGTGTGTGCATTAGC
Source organism: Arachis stenosperma (assembly GCF_014773155.1). NCBI lineage: Eukaryota > Viridiplantae > Streptophyta > Magnoliopsida > Fabales > Fabaceae > Arachis > Arachis stenosperma. Next base: position 23,299,411 of record NC_080382.1, on the reverse strand, counting down.
TTTCACTGCGCGGATGGGAGGTAGCTGCTGACAACAGTGAAACCCTACACGAGCTTGCCATGGAAAGGAGTAAGAAAGGATTGGATGAAGGCAGCAGGAAAGCAGAGAGACGGAAGGGAAGGCATCTTCATACGCTTGTCTGAAGCTCTTACACCAATGATATACATAAGTATCACTATCTTTATCTTCTATGTTATTTTCGTTCATCATCATATACATTTGAGTCTGCCTGACTAAGATTTACAAGATGACCATAGCTTGCTTCAATGCTAACAATCTCCGTGGGATCGACCCTTACTCACGTAAGGTATTACTTGGATGACCCAGTGCACTTGCTGGTTAGTTGTGCGAAGTTGTGTAATGCCATGGAATTGAACCACCAAGTTTTTGGAGTTCATGACCAGGGATTATGAGAGTTGTGAAAAGTATTGTTCACAATTTCGCGCACCAAGTTTTTGGCGCCGTTGCCGGGGATTGTTCAAGTTTTGAGCAAGCTTTTGGTAACAATGCCTGGGATTGTTCTAGTTTGGACAACTGACGGTTCATCTTGTTGCTTAGATTAGGTATTTTTTTCGAAATTCTTGAAGATGAATTCTAGAGTTTCATGATGATTGGTTGAAATCTGGCTGGCTGAGAAGCCATGTCTAATTTGATTGGACCGAGGTTTCAACTTATCACCACAAGAGCTTGTTGATTCTCATCAATTTTGCTCTTGGAGCAGTGATCTGCTAAGATTTGGCTGACCTTTGGTCATGTCTAGTGTTTTGGACCGAAGCTTTCTTTGAAAGCTTGGCTGGCTGTGAAGCCATGTCTAATTCCTGGACCGGAGTCTTAGACTAGCATTGCACTGATTCTTGGAATTCTCATTAAGAATTTTGATATCTTTTTCCACTTCATTTTCGAAAATCACAAAAAAAATTCACAAAAACCATAAAAACCAAAAATATTTGATGTTTCTTGCTTGAGTCTAGTGTCTCATCTTAAGTTTGGTGTCAATTGCATGCATTCATGTGTCTTAAGGATCTTCAAGTAATTCTTGATGATTTCTTACTCTGATCTTTGAATTCTTTTGACTTGAGTGTTTATGTGTCTCATATAGTGTCAATAGTATACAAACTGCTAAGTTTGGTGTCTTGCATGCATTGTTAATTGATTCCTTTTGCATTTTGATTATTAAAAAATCCAAAAATATTTTTAATTTGTGTCTTTTCAAGTCAATGATACAAAGAATTGAAGATTCAGAACATACTGCAGAGGAATTATACAGAAAAAGCTGAGCATTCAAAAATGCCCAGTGAAGAAGGCAGACTGGCGTTTAAACGCCAGCCAGGGCACCTGGTTGGGCGTTTAACGCCCAAAGAGGTAGCATTTTGGGCGTTAAACGCCAGAATGTATACCATTCTGGGCGTTTAACGCCAGGATGGTGCTAGGGGGAAGATTTTGTTTTTCAAAATCAAATTTTTCTAAGTTTTCAAAGTTTTTCAAAATCAAATCTTTTTCAAATCATATCTTTTCAATCAAATGTTTTCAAAATTAATTTCTTTCCTTTTTCAAAGATACTTACTAACAATTAATGATTTGATTCAAAATTTTAAGATTGTTACCTTTTCTGTTGAGAAAGGTTTAATGTTTGAATCATATCTTTTCTTGTTAGGCAAGTCATTAATTTTTAAAATCATATCTTTTCAAAACGTTTTCAAATCATATCTTTTAAAATTGTTTTCAAATCATATCTTCTCAATCACATCTTTTTAAAACCATAACTTTTCAATTAAATCTTTTTAACCACATCTTTTTCAAAATAGTTTTCAATCAAATCTTTTTAATTTCTAATTTCAAAATCTTTTTCAAAAATCACTTGATTTCTTTTTCACTTTTAATTTTCGAAAATTATCAATCAAATTTTCAAAATGTTTTCAAAATCTTTTAAATGAATTTTCGAAAATCCTCTTCCCTCCTTCCCACATCCTTCTATTTATGGAGTACCACTCCTTCTAAATGCACAATTCGAACCTTATCTAATTAAAGTTCGAATTCTTCTTCTCCTTCTTCTTTCTATTTCTCTTTTCCTCTGACATTTCAAGGAATCTCTATACTGTGACATAGAGGATTCCACACTTTCTGTTTCTCCTCTCTTTCATATGAGCAGGAGCAGAGACAAAGGCATTCTTGTTGAAGCTGACCCTGAACCCGAGAGAACCTTGAAGAGAAAGCTAAGAGAAGCCAAGGCACAACTCTCTTTAGAGGACCTGACCGAATTCTTCAAGGAAGAAGAACACATGGCAGCCGAAAACAACAACAATGCCAACAATGCAAGGAAGGTGCTGGGTGACTTCACTGCACCTACTCCTGATTTCTATGGGAGAAGCATCTCTATCCCTGCCATTGGAGCAAACAACTTTGAGCTTAAGCCTCAATTAGTTTCTCTAATGCAACAGAATTGCAAGTTCCATGGACTTCCAATGGAAGATCCTCATCAGTTCGTAGCTGAATTCTTACAAATCTGTGACACAGTCAAGACTAATGGGGTAGACCCTGAGGTCTATAGACTGATGCTATTCCCTTTTGCTGTAAGAGACAGAGCTAGAATATGGTTGGACTCTCAACCTAAAGAAAGCCTGGACTCTTGGGAAAAGCTAGTCAATGCCTTCTTGGCAAAGTTCTTTCCACCACAAAGATGGAGTAAGCTTAGAGTGGAAGTCCAAACCTTCAGACAGAAGGATGGAGAATCCCTCTATGAAGCTTGGGAAAGATACAAACAATTGATCAGAAAATGTCCTTCTGACATGCTTTCTGAATGGAGCATCATAGGTATTTTCTATGATGGTCTATCTGAACTATCCAAGATGTCTTTGGATAGCTCTGCTGGAGGATCTCTTCATCTGAAGAAGACGCCTGCAGAAGCTCAAGAATTGATTGAAATGGTTGCAAATAACCAATTCATGTACACTTCTGAAAGAAATCCTGTGAACAATGGGACTAGTCAGAAGAAAGGAGTTCTTAAGATTGATACTCTGAATGCCATATTGGCTCAGAATAAGATATTGACTCAACAAGTCAATTTGATTTCTCAAAGTCTGTCTGGAATGCAAAATGCACCAAGCAGTACTAAGGAAGCTTCATTTGAGGAAGAAGCCTATGATCCTGAGAACCCTTCAATGGAAGAGGTGAATTACCTAGGAGAACCCTATGGAAACACCTACAATTCTTCATGGAGAAATCACCCCAATTTCTCATGGAAGAATCAAGAGAGACCTCAACAAGGTTTCAATAACAATAATGGTGGAAGAAACAGGTTTAGCAATGGCAAGCCTTTTCCATCATCTTCTCAGCAACAGACAGAGAGTTTTAAGCAGAATACCTCTGACTTAGCAACAATGGTCTCTGATCTAATAAAGACCACTCAAAGTTTCATGAATGAAACAAGGTCCTCCATCAGAAATTTGGAAGGACAAGTGGGTCAGCTGAGCAAGAAAGTTACTGAACTCCCTCCTAGCACTCTCCCAAGTAATACAGAAGAAAATCCAAAAGGAGAGTGCAAAGCCATAGACATGGCCGAATATGAAGAGGAAAGAGAGGAGGAGGACGCCACTGAGGAAGACCTCAGTGGGCGTGTACCAATCTCCTCTGAGTTCCTCAATGAGGAACAATGGGAATCTGAGGCTCAAAATGAGACCATAGAGATTCCATTGGACTTACTTCTGCCATTCATGAGCTCTGATGAGTATTCTTCCTCTGAAGAGGATGAGTATGTCACTGAAGAGCAAGTTGCTAAATACCTTGGAGCAATCATGAAACTGAATGACAAGTTATTTGGAAATGAGACTTGGGAGGATGAACCACCCTTGCTCACCAAAGAACTGAATGACTCGTCTAGGCAGAAACTGCCTCAAAAGAGGCAGGATCCTGGGAAGTTTTCTATACCTTGTACCATAGGCACCATGACCTTCAAAAAGGCCTTGTGTGACTTAGGGTCAAGTGTAAACCTCATGCCCCTCTCTGTAATGGAGAAATTAGGGATCTTTGAGGTGCAAGCTGCAAGAATCTCATTAGAGATGGCAGACAATTCAAGAAAACAAGCTCATGGACTTGTAGAGAATGTTTTGGTGAAGATTGAAGACCATTACATCCCTACTGACTTCATAGTCCTAGAGACTGGGAAGTGCATGGATGAATCCATCATCCTTGGCAGACCCTTCCTAGCCACAGCAAAGGCTGTGATTGATGTTGATAGAGGAGAGTTGATCATTCAAGTGAATGAAGAATCCTTGGTGTTTAAGGCCCAAGGACATCCCTCTATCATCATGGAGAGGAAGCATGAAGAGCTTCTCTCAAAACAGAGCCAAGCAGAGCCCCCACAGCCAAACTCTAAGTTTGGTGTTGGGAGGCCACAACCAAACTCTAAGTTTGGTGTTGAACCCCCACATTCAAAACTCTAAGTTTGGTGTTGGGAGGTTCCAACACGGTTCTGAGCATTTCTGAGGCTCCATGAGAGTCCTCTGTCAAGCTAATGACATTAAAGAAGCGCTTGTTGGGAGGCAACCCAATGTTTTATAGTTAACTATTTTCTTTTGTTATTTTATCTTTTTTGTAGGTTGATGATCATAAGAAGTCACAAAAACAATGAAAAAAGCAAAAACAGAATGAAAACAGGAAGAAAAACAGCACACCCTGGAGGAGAAGAAGCTGGCGTTCAAACGCCAGTAATGCTAGCTGTTGGGCGTTTAACGCCCAGTCTGGCACCATTCTGGGCGTTTAACGCCAGAAAGGGGCACCAGGCTGGCGTTAAACGCCAGTAAAGGGCAACAACCTGGCGTTAAACGCCAGGAATGGGCACCAGCCCGGCGTTTAACGCCAGAAATACCTCAAAACGTGATTTTGAGCAACATTTGGTGCAGGGATGACTTTTCCTTGACACCACAGGATCTGTGGACCCCACAGGACCCCACCATCACTCTCTCTCTTCTTCCCCCATTCACCAATCACCTCAAAACCTCTTCCCCAAAAACCCTTCACCTATCAAATCCCATCTTTCTCTTCACCACTCACATCCATCCTTCATAAAACCCCACCAACCTCACCCTTCAAATTCAAACCACTTTCCCTCCAAACCCACCCTCCATGGCCGAACCATTACCCCCCTCTCTCCTATAAATACCCTTCTCCAACCCTTCATTTTCACACAACCTAAACACCCTTTCTTCCCCTTCTTGGCCGAACACACCACCTTCCCCCTCTTCCTCATTTCTTCTTCTTCTACTCTCTTCGTTCTTCTTTTGCTCGAGGACGAGCAAACATTTTAAGTTTGGTGTGGTAAAAGCGTTGCTTTTTCATAACCATTTATGGCATCCAAGGCCGGAGAAACCTCTAGAAAGAGGAAAGGGAAGGCAAAAGCTTCCACCTCCGAGTCATGGGAGATGGATAGATTCCTCTCAAGGGTGCATCAAGTCCACTTCTATGAAGTTGTGGCCTTGAAGAAGGTGATCCCCGAAGTCCCCTTTTCACTCAAAAAGGGTGAATATCCGGAGATCCGCCATGAGATCCGAAGAAGAGGTTGGGAAGTTCTTACCAACCCCATTCAACAAGTCGAAATCTTGATGGTTCAAGAGTTCTATGCCAATGCATGGATCACCAAGAACCATGACCAAAGTGTGAACCCGAATCCAAAGAATTATCTCACTATGGTTCGGGGGAAATACTTGGATTTTAGTCCGGAGAGTGTGAGGGTGGCGTTCAACTTGCCTATGATGCAAGGAGATGAGCACCCTTACACTAGAAGGGTCAACTTTGATCAAAGGTTGGACCAAGTCCTCACAACCATATGTGAAGAGGGCGCACAATGGAAGCAAGATTCAAGAGGAAAGCCGGTTCAATTGAGAAGGCATGACCTCAAGCCCGTGGCTAGAGGATGGTTAGAGTTCATACAACGCTCAATCATTCCCACTAGCAACCGGTCCGAAGTTACCATAGACCGGGCCATCATGATTCATAGCATCATGATTGGAGAAGAAATAGAGGTTCATGAGGTTATAGCCCAAGAACTCTATAAGGTGGCGGACAAGACCTCCACCTTGGCAAAGTTAGCCTTTCCTCATCTCATTTGTCACCTCTATTATTCAGTTGGAGTTGACATAGAAGGAGACATCACCATTGATGAGGATAAGCCCATTACCAAGAAAAGGATGGAGCACACAAGAGACCCCTCTCATCATGAGATCCCTGAGATACCTCAAGGGATGCACTTTCCTCCACAAGACTATTGGGAGCAACTAAACACCTCCCTAGGAGAGTTGAGTTCCAACATGGGACAACTAAGGGTGGAGCATCAAGAACACTCCATTCTCCTCCATGAAATTAGAGAATACCAAAGAATCATGAGGGAGGAGCAACAAAGACAAGGAAGAGACATTGAGGAGCTCAAGCACTCCATAGGATCTTCAAGAGCAAGAAAGAGCCGCCATCACTAAGGTGGACCCGTTCCTTGATTTCCTTGTTCTTTATTCTTCTGTTTTTCGATTTTTATGCTTATGGTTATCCATATTTGTGTCTTGTGATCATTAGTGTCTTAGTGTCTATGCCTTAAAGTTATGAATGTCCTATGAATCCATCACCTTTCTTGAATAAAAACGTGCTTAATTGAAAAGGAAAGAATTGCATGAATTCTGAATTTTATAATAGTTTAATTATTTTGATGTGGTGGCAACACTTTTGTTCTTTGAATGTATGCTTGAACAGTGCATATGTCTTTTGAACTTGTGGTTCATGAATGTTGGCTCTTGAAAGAATGATGAAAAAGGAGACATGTTACTGAGGATCTGAAAAATCATAAAAAAATGATTCTTGAAGCAAGAAAAAGCAGTGAATACAAAAAAAAAAAAAGAAAAAAAGAGAAAGAAGCAAAAAAGAGAAAGAAGCAAACGAAAAAAAAAAAAAGAAATAAAGTTGTGATCCAAGGCAAATAAGAGTGTGCTTAAGAACCCTGGACACCTCTAATTGGGGACTTTAGCAAAGCTGAGTCACAATCTGAAAAGGTTCACCCAATTATGTGTCTGTGGCATGTATGTATCCGGTGGTAATACTGGAAGACAAAGTGCTTTGGGCCACAGCCAAGACTCAATAAGTAGCTGTGTTCAAGAATCATCATACTTAACTAGGAGAATCAATAACACTATCTGGATTCTGAGTTCCTAAAGAAGCCAATCATTCTGAATTACAAGGGATAGAGTGAGATGCCAAAACTATTCAGAGACAAAAAGATAAAAGCCCCGCTCATCTAATTAATACTGATCTTCATAGATGTTTTTGGAATTCATTGCATATTCTCTTCTTTTTATCTTATTTGATTTTCAGTTGCTTGGGGACAAGCAACAATTTAAGTTTGGTGTTGTGATGAGCGGATAATTTGTATACTTTTTGGCATTGTTTTTAGTATATTTTTAGTATGATCTAGTTAGTTTTTAGTATATTTTTATTAGTTTTTAGTTAAAATTCACCTTTCTGGACTTTACTATGAGTTTGTGTGTTTTTCTGTGATTTCAGGTATTTTCTGGCTGAAATTGAGGGACCTGAGCAAAAATCTGATCCAGAGACTCAAAAGGACTGCAGATGCTGTTGGATTCTGACCTCCCTGCACTCGAAGTGGATTTTCTGGAGCTACAGAAGCCCAATTGGCGCGCTCTCAACGGCGTTGGAAAGTAGACATCCTGGGCTTTCCAGCAATATATAATAGTCCATACTTTGCCCAAGATTTGATGGCCCAAACCGGCGTTCAAAGTCACCTCAAGAAATTCCAGCGTTAAACGCCGGAACTGGCACCTAATTGGGAGTTAAACGCCCAAACTGGCACTAAAGCTGGCGTTTAACTCCAAGGAGAGTCTCTACACGAAATTGCTTCATTGCTCAGCCCAAGCACACACCAAGTGGGCCCGAAAGTAGATTTTTAT